>NC_048303.1:114984992-115008612 GCF_013100865.1 Trachemys scripta elegans | reverse complement strand
TCAGAGGGGTAGCCGTGTTAGTCTGAATCTGTAAAAAGCCACAGAGGGTCCTGTGGCTTTTTACAGATTCAGACTAACACGGCTACCCCTCTGATACCAGAGATGCTTGAGGCAGCCTCACCCAAGAGGCAACGGTAGAAGGGACTCTGCAGAAGTAGACTGACTGATTTCCATTCTCCCTGACCGTGGAGCCTCCCCTTCTGGAATGCCTGGAGGGTTTCTTATTCTTTCTTGGTCCCTTTCTGGGACTGGCCTCACCATTTCCGAGCCACGCCATTCTCTGGACCGCAACACCAGTCGCTACTGAGGAGCCTGAAAACTGGACCCTTTCCTGTTGTGTGACCATGCACCCGAAGAGCTAATTGGTATATTTAAGTGCCCTATGCCAATACCAAAGTGCAGAAGATAAGGGCAGGGCTACATACACAGTGCTCTGCTATGGAATAATTAGCAGAGTGTGTCCAGGATATGCCATGTTGTACGTTGCTCAGCACCACTCTGCAGCACTCTTCTGCCTAGCTTTGCTGACACGAGCAAACTTTGCAGCCAGCCGATGAGCAAGGAGCCATATGTATCCTACTGCTGTTGATAACTATGTCTGAAGGAGGTGCACACCTTGCGTGCGGCAGCTGTGCAGTAGCAGTCTATGTGGCACAGGTTAGTACCATTCAGTAGCAGGGCCATCTGTCATCATTGCTTGTGCGCTCTCCATGCAAGCCAAATGTACGTTTTCCTCTCTCACTCCCTAATCGATCATCTTTCAGCATATGGCAGTAACTGCGCTCAGCCCAGCAGCCCCCCTTGTGCATGTCCCTGTGTGTAGGTATCACTTTCAGACCAGGCTCCTCCTCTGGGAAAGTCTTGCTCCCTGGGCATTCATCTGGAGAGAAGGGCAAAAACCCTACCAGAGCGTGCAATCGTGGGGGTGGATTTCCCTCAGAGACCCCAATAAACAAACCAAACACCTTCCAACAAAGAGCAAGAGTGGACATTTCTGCCTGACAGGTGAATGTTATCGAGAGTTGACAACAGAACATTGGAATGGAAATGATTAGGCACCCTCAACTGTAATAGACAATACCGCACTGCTACAATACAGAAGAACTGTGCACATTTGTACCATTGACCAGGCTATTCATTGCAGACTCCCCAATGTAATGAATGAACATGCAAGCAAACAAATGATAAACTATAATCCCTGTTACTGAATCAGTCTATGGGTACGTCGACACTACCCGCCGGATTAGCGGGTAACGATCGATCGGGGATCGATTTATCGCATGTAGTATAAACGCATAAATCGATCACCAATCGCTCTCCCGTCGACTGCTGAACTCCAGCAGTGCGAGAGGCAGAAGCAAAGTCGACGGGGGAGCCACGGCCGTCGATCCAGCGCCGCGAGGATGCGAAGTAAGTAATTTTAATTCAATTTTATTCTCATAGCTGAAGTTGCGTATCTTAGATCGATCCCTCCCTCCCCCCAGTGTAGACCAGGCCTAAATGTACTTTGTCATTTTAACTAATATTGTTTAGTTTTAATTACTGATGAGCCTTCTTGATTCTATTAGTAAATGTATTGGAGAGAAGGGTGAGTTGATGTTAAAATATCCTCTTACTTTCATCATGTAATTGTACAGGTCAGAGAGTTACACGCTTGCCACTTTCCCTGCGAAGCAGATGAGCACAAATTGAGAAAGAGCTGAGACTAGATTTTTCTAGTTATAAAATAGCTAGCTAAACGGCCACAGTTTAAAGTATTGAAGCTGTATTCAAATCTGATTTCAAGATAAGCCTGTGTTTTATGAACTGGGCAGAGTAAGGCTGTGTGCACACTTGGGGTGATGAGAGAGGAGGAAAATACTGAATGCAAATTAATTTTACTTTCATTATTTTACAGCCTGAAACAGGGTTGGACTTTGCACATAGCTAGAAAGAGTTCCTTTATCAAAGCAACTGTGGAACATGGAATTCTAAACACGGATCACCAGCTATAAAACGAGGCTTTTTGTTGGCAGGATTTTATAAAAGAAATAATGATAAAAACAAACATACACACATCTAGGAATTGGCAGGCCTCATTACAGCCTCTCTATTCAAGTCTAATTGGAAGTGGGTGAGATCAGCAGGTTTGGGGTCTAGATCATCATGTTTGTGGATCAGCAAAAAGAATTAATGAGGTTCTGCTCTATTATTCATTATCGCCTTTTTTCCTGGGAAATGCTCTCCTGCCACACTGATGAGTTGGACTGGCAGGCACCCCACATGCTGCATCCAAGGCTCAGAACCTGTCCCCCAAGTACATCATTCAGTCACTCTCTCCCAGTCCTTTATCAAAATATCTCAAACTGAAGGAAGTTAACCCCCCCTGCCCCATCAATCGGCACAGACTGCTGAAGCACCTCTCCTCCCCATACCCTTCTCCATGTTTGCTCTTCCCACCAGCCGGGGGCTGGGCCAAGTCCTTGCCTACTTCTGTCCTATTGAGCTGGTGCGGGAAGGGGCAGCTCATTTTATTTAACACCAAACCCTATAGAACAACAGAAAATAAGCCAATGTTAAAAAAACACAATCAACTGATGGCTTTTTCCCCTTACAAACCACCCCAGACCTGGGGGGCTACTCAGCCATTGGGTTGATGAGACTTCCATGCCAGCTGTTTGCTACATTCTCCTCCTAACATAAACAGAAGCCTACCACAGCTGCAGGTATTTCCCTGGATCCCAGATCAGAAGGCCCGCACCCCAGATGAGCCCACTCATCTGGGTACCAAGTTGTGCCCAGAAGCAGCCAGCCCCCTGACAGTCTTGTAGAACCTACAATCGCTGTAAGAAAACCCTTTTTTGACCCAGCCAGGTAATGAAAGCCTGGTCACAAAACTCCAGCCCTGTCCCAACCTACTGATCCTTGCAGTGCAGCAAGGCTGGGGAGCACTGATCTCTCTCCCCTACATGCCCAGGTCAGCTGAACAGAGCAGCTGCTGAGTTTGTGCTGCCCAAAGCAGACAAGCCTGTTACAGAACGGAACCTAGAACCATCGGCCTAGACCAACAGCACCCCTGGGTTCCCATCCCCCACAGCTGCTTCCATCAGGGGCTCTCCCCAGCCCACCCCCATCTCTGCAGATTTAGTAGTCACAGCCCCTTTCCACGCCTCTGGGTGCATGGGCTGCTGCTGTCTGAGATTGGCACAGGGTGACCAGATAGCAAGTGTGAAAAACCGGGACACTTTTTTTTCTGGGGGGAGGGAGGGTACAGTTTCTTATATAAGACAAAGCTCCTAATGGGGGGACACCTGGTCACCCTAGACTGGGTGGTCGGAGCTAGTAGCGTGGTGGCTGGACCCCCAGCCAAGTGCCTTTACCCTCGCGCTGCCCCCCTCCGAAAAGGGGACTCAACCTCCCCCCCCCGCATTGACCCCAACCAAAGCCACACTGCTCGCCCACTTTTCTTGCCACTGCCCTCCGATTTGGCAGCGGGCCACCAGAGCCGCGCCGAGCTCATCCTCCCTTTGCGGGCCAGCAGCGCCCTGCCTGGGGCTCTCACCTTGATCCTCTCCACCCCCGCCTCCAGCTTCAGCTGCTCCACCAGCCGCTGCATGCTGCTCAGGCTAGCGTTGGAAGACATGCTGGCGGCGAGCTCGGCACCCAGGCGAGCCCAGCAGCCCCGAGAGACGCAGGGCAGCAGGAACTGAGCTCAGAGGGGGAGGAGGCAGCCCCGCTCCGGCCCCCCCACTAGCTCCCAAGGAGCAGGCGCTGCCCAGAGCACCATCTAGAGGCCACCAAGCAGCCGCGACGTGGCACAGCGCCGAGGGTGCAAAGGGAGGGCCCGATCCTGAGGAGCCACGCGTGCCCCAGCTCATGCGTGGCAACCCGCGGCGCTGCGCCTGGCCCCGGGGCGTCCCCGCTCGCCCTGCAGTTCGGGTTGTAACTGCACCCCGGAAACGCAGGGGGAAGGTTTTTTGGGCCGTGCAACGTTATCAACCTGCGGGCCCTTGCGAGTGTCGGCAGCCGGCTTGCGAAGTTATTATACAGATTAATATTGCATGGATTGGGCAGCCCACTTTCTGTGCTGCAGCCGAACCGCCTGTCTTCCAAAGGTCCGGACTCCTGGTCATGGTTAAATGCTGGCTGCTCTTGAAGGAAAACAAAAGGCTTCCTTCATTAACCAATGCCCCAAAAATGGGAGGCTCCTCTTTGTTCTAGCTGCCTGCAAAAGCAGGAGGACAATGGCCCGGCCTTAAATGGGTTTATCGGAAGAACAATGTAGCAGTGGCTTGTTAGCAGTGTTGTAAGATGCCTTTTGCATTCATGTGCCGCAGTTGCACTTGGATGTTTTCATTAATATGAGTGTAAAAAAACATTCTCCTGATTTGTTATGCACCAGTGGTGTTCATGGAACTGTTTAAAATAAAATCAGGAAAACAGGGTTCCTGGCCTGACGATCTTACAGCTTCAATCCTTAGGCCTGTAAAGGGATCCAGCCATACATGTGAATCTTTGCCATTGATTGAAAGCTGGTTAAAGTCAATAGGAGTCTTTCAGTTAGCTTCAGGGTTTGGGATTAGACTTTTTTTTTTGACTGTGTAGAACTGACCTCACAGAGGTTTGCTTACATGGATCTTTTATCTGGGCTTAAATCTGTATCTTTGATGTAGAACAGTTGTACTGCGACCATTAGAATTAGCTAAATTCTCCAGATAACAGCTAAACAAAAATATAAATATTGGCCCTACTCCAAATGTGCAAAGTCTTAGATTAATAAACATTATAAAAAACCCTAGCCACACAGCAGTTAGAAATTGTCACCTGCAGCTAGAACTTGAAAGTTCTTGCAGGTACTAGTACTCAAAAGTTGCAAACTATACCAATATATGAAGAAAAATCAAACCCCTGAAAGGCATCCCATTCCACACTACTACCCATTTTTAGGCCTGGATCTACATGCATAGACACCGGTGTCTGTACAGAACCCCATTGAAGTCAAGTGAAAGGGTCTCTCTACACAAATCCAAATCCAGGATCAGAGACTTACAGCTGGTCTACACTAGAAAGTGAGGCCAGCTTAACTACATCACTCAACACAGAGAAAGGTCATGCCCTGTATAATGTAATTAAGTCAAACTAAACTCTGGTGCAGTGGAGATACCACTAGGGCAATAGAAGAATTCTTCCATCAAACTAGGTACCACCTCTCGTGGAGGTGGATGTACCACAGGGACAGAAGAAACCCTTCTATTGCTATGGTGAGTGTCTACACTACAGTGGCACAGCCGCAGGTGTGCTGCTGTAGTGTTTCTAGTATACAGCTAGCCTAAAGCCTGGCCTACAATACACTGTTTTGTTGGCAAAAGGCAACTTTTGCTGACAAAACAGAGGAGGTGTATGCACTATAATGCTACTTTTGTCACCAAAACTCTATTGTTTTGCCGACAAAATAAAACCACCTTGACGGGAGGCATAGAGCTTTTTGCGGCAAAGTTAAAGCGACAAAGTGTCAGTGTAGACGCTGCCATTTCGCTATGTTGCCATAACTGACCTCCCCCAGTATCCCACAATGTCCACCGTGACTGCTCTGCTCACTGCTTTGAACTTGGCTGCACTGCATACAGCTATGCAAGCATGCGCCCCTCCCCTTTCAAAGCTCTAGGAAATTCTGACAGCTGAGCATGTGGTCTCAAAACAGCAAATCATTAACCTGAAATCCTGCTCCCCCTGGGCAATAGGAACGCAGCACAGCAGCACGCAGGCAGGCTGCTGCTGTGGGGGCGGAAGGACTGCTGTTCTGTGGAGAGGGAGGGAGGGAGGCAATGGCTGATGGGGGTGGAGGGTCCCCGCCTCAGGACTGGTTGCTTCTGGCCTCTGTCTGAAGAGACAGCATGCTGCCGACACACTCACTCTTCCCCAACACACACACCGTCTCTCTCACATACAACAACTCTTCCCCCAACACACACTAGTCTTTGTCTGACCACCACCACGCACAAACACACACTCCCTGTCACACACTCTTGCCCCCCACCCTTCAGTTGAAAAGCAGCTGGCAATCTAGTAGGATGCCCATGGAAGATGGGATTGAGAAACCTGCATCATATGATGCTGTACCTGCCCCATGAGGCATTGCAAACCCTTCCCAAAGCACCCTGCGGCCAGTTGCACAGTGGGATAGCTACCCACAATGCACTGCTCTCTGTGTCGATGCAAGAGCTGCTAGTGTGGATGTGCTCTGCTGACACAAGGAGCATAGTGTGGACAGGCAACAGCAGTTTAAATAAAGCAATTTCATTAAAGTGGCACAACTTTTGTTGACAAAACTCTGTAGTGTAGACCTAGCCTAAGGTTGTCTGCTCTTTAAACCAATGACTGTTTTCCTCTGCGTTTGGAAAGAACGTTGCGCAATAACCATCTTGCTAACTCTTAGGCTATGTCTACACTACCCCCCAGGTTGATGCTCTGGGGATTGATGCACCAGGGTTAATGAAAGAAAGAAAGGAGATATCCTATCTCCTAGAACTGGAAAGGACCTTGAAAGGTCATCAAGTCCAGCCCCCTACCTTCACTAGCAGGACCGAGTACTGATTTTGCCCCAGATCCCTAAGTGGCCCCCTCAAGGATTGAGCTCGCAACCCTGGGTTTAGCAGGCCAATGCTCAAACCACTGAGCTATCCCTCCCCCTAGCAGGTCTAGTGAAGACCCACCAAATTGACCCTAGATCGCTCTCCAGTCAACCCCAGTACTTTACCCCAAACAAGAAGAGTAAGGTAAGTCGACGGGAGAGCCCGTCGACCCAGCGTAGTGTGGACCCGGCGGTAATTCGACCTCAGCTATGTCAACTCCGTCTACGTGAATAACATAGCTGGATTTGCGTAGCTCAGGTTGACTTACCATGGAAGTGTAGACATAGTCTTAGGGCTCACCTTCACTGTTATCTGGAGGTATAATTTGAGTGTGGCCCTTACCCTGACTCCTGTCCACACACAAAAGTCTCTAGCTTAAGTTAGTTGGTGCTTTAAACTCCAGCTAGCAGGCCCATCAGGGGGTGTGGGTGGAAGCTTGAGTGCCACTGATAGTTGAGCTAATAATTATGTGGAAATGCAGCTACCTGGTGCTGCTGATCAGCTCACTCTGTGCAACTCGAGTGTAATTTTGCAGTGTGGCTGCTCTGACTCAAGCTAATGCTGCAGGGCAGATATATCGGGGATGATAGAACCGTTCACCAGCGAAATACCATGTACTAGAAAGAATGCAGGTTTGGTGGATGCGTTTGGATTTGGGCACAGCTTCTGAAGCTGCTGGTGTACATTTTTCCTATGCTGACTCCCGTGAAGGGGTGATCCATTTGTCAGAGATTTACTTTCCTTTCACTAGAGAACAGCTGTAAGACACTGTCACTTTAATAAAATCATCCAGGAGGGTAAACACGCCTCCTGTTTCCTTTATGAAGTACCTAATGTCTCTTATATATATCCAATATAAGGGTATTAAGAAGCATCTGTTCTGCTAAAAACATTCTTTAGCAACCAATGTAATAAAAATGTGTGACTGCACAGACCAGTGCATTGTGAGGAGCTGTCTCCTATTTCCCCAAAAATTCTCTTTGGGGCTGCCCATAAATTATGCCAGGCAGTATCTGTCTGGGTCCTTAATTTTGTGTTTTCTTTCAGTGTGATGAAGTGTTACAAGGGGTGGCCCCTGCTGGATCTTGCAACGCACCAAAAAATGCCTTGCGTGCTCTTGTGGACAGCCCCTTAGGATCCCTGAATGGAACCGGGCTTCCCACTTCCCATTGGGGCAGGAGGAGGAATTTCGCCCACTTGGGCACATGGCGGAGGTGAAGGCGTCAGACGGGAGGCGGGGCGTGTAGCTACACAGCTAAGCCACGTTGTGATTCCCCTGGCTCCGCCCCCTCGCTTGGTTCTGCTTCCAGCGCTCGCTTCTGGCCCCACCTCCCTCTAATAGCCCCGCCCCTATCTAGCCCCGCCTACAATCCTCGCTTTGTTCCTCCTTCCCCGTACCTCAGGACCCGGCCGCCTTCTGGCCCCGCCCCTCTTCGTCAAGCCCCGCCCCTTTACCCTTCCCTCTGGCCCCGCCCCTGCGCTAGCTCCTCCCGCCTGCGGCTCCTCCCCATGGCTACGTTCGTTGGCTTGGCCCCGCCCCGGGACAGCACGTGCGCATGCGCGGCGCTCGGGCGGACATGGCGGCGGCGCTATGTGGCGGCGCGCGGGGCCGGCTGCTGTGGTGGCTGCTGGCGGCCGCGGCGCTGGCCCCGCGGCCGGCCCGGGCCCTGATCGAGGGCCTGTACTGCGGGCGGCAGGTGTGCTACGACGTGCTGGGCGTGAGCCGGGCCGCGGGCAAGGCCGAGATCGCCCGCGCCTACCGGCAGCTCGCCCGCCAGTACCATCCGGACCGGCACCGCGGGGAGCCGGCCGGGCCCGGCGGGGAGACCCTGCAGACGGCGCACGAGAAGTTCCTGCTCATCGCCACCGCCTACGAGACCCTCAAGGTGAGAGAGCGGGACCGCTGCCCCGGCCGGAGCCGCTCCGGTAAGAGACACCGCGGGCCGGGCAAGCAGGCGTGGGGACTAGGGGTTCCCCGGGGGGCTTCGGCCCGGGGGCAGGCTGGGGGGGTCTGGGGAAAGCTGAGGGAGAAGGGGTGGGTTGTGGGAAGGGGTGGACCTGGGGGGTAGGTGGGGAAGGGGGTGACACGTGCTGGGAGGCTCCCCACACTGAGGGAGGAGGGGGCTGGGCTGGGGGAGAGGAGGGCAATAGGAGGGAGGTAGCACAGGCTGGGGGGCTGCAGGAGATGGGGTGTGTCTCAGGCTGGAGGGGCACACCCCAGGTCAGGGGCCCGGGTGATGCCAGGGGTCGAAGTGAGGGGTATGGGGATGATGACTGGCTGGCTCTGGGACTCGGCTCACAGCTGGGGTCTGGACCAGGTTGGTTACAACTGGGATCCTGTTCCCATCAGCAGGCCTGTCTGGTCCTGGGGCAATGGCCAGGTATCAAAATCCAACCTCTGCAATTGGCCCTAACTCACATCTTTGTTGGCACCTTCAGCGGAGGGGGGATCAGCCACTGTCCCCTAGCTGTGGTCACAGCAGATCAGGGCTGAGAAGTCATCAGTCAGGTAGTAGCACAGACCAAAAAACCAAACACACAGCAAATACTGTACTGCCTCTGGACTTTAGCCCTGGGGCTCAGGGCTTCAGCCACACAGGGGGTTGGGGCTGTAGCTGTGGGGGAGGGTGTGCTTGGGGCTTCTGACCCTCGGGAGCACGGGGCTTTAGACTGCGGGGGGAGTGCTGGGGCTTGGATCTTCGGCTTTGCTCCCAGCTTCAGCCCCGCAGGAGGCGCTGGGGCTTGGGGCTGTATCTACCAGGGGAGCGCTGGTTTCAGCACTGGTGCTCCCCTTGTAGCTATAGCCCCAAGGCCTGGTGCCACCTATCCCTCCACCTCCTGGTGAAGTCAGGAGCGGAGCTGCAGGGCTGAAGCCCCAAGGGTCAGAAGCCCTCCCCTGCCTGGACCCCTGATGCCCCCCCTCCCTGCAGCTGTAGCCCCACCCCCTGTGTGGCTGAAGTCTGTAACCTCTTCAGAGTTTGGGAATGTTTCGGAGTTAACGGAGAACCTCTATTCCCGAGGTGTCCATAACTCTGAGGTTCTACTGTATTGTCTTTCAGTTGAGACTTCCCATAACTCCTGTAATGTACTAATCCCTAGATATATTGTGGACACATTTGCTATATCAATATTTGAGTTATATATCATTAGCTTTACAGTTTTTAAGCTACTAACTGGGTGGCAAGGTAAAAAGTTGCTGCTGAAGGAAAAAAAATAGGAACAATGTAGAGTAAAATGTGTAAGAACTCTAAAGGTATATAAACATCTTGTATTTGATCTGGGAATAGTCCCCATCTCCAATTGTAGCAAACTACATTCACTGGAGTCAATTAAATTAATCCCCTGTACCCAACTTCCAGATGCTTAAAGCATTGCATTTGGTATGTTCATCCAGGTATCCTTAAAAATCACAGTTCTGAATTTTTTAATAACGTTACAAGTAGTGTCTGAAATTCTTATAACTTGAAGAAAGATGAGAGAAAAATCTACTTTTACAGTTTTACTTTGTGCTTTTGGAAACACTGCAGAATCAACACTGTTTCCCCCTGTTTGGCTTTCTTACCCAGCAGTAGGGAGGAGGAAGATAGCGTAAAAAAAAAAAAGTAAAATGTAATCATTCATGAATTAACAGCGGGTGTTGTAGAGGACAAGCATAGTATGTGAAACGACCCAACAATTTTTAAAAGTAATGTTCCAGACTTTTCAAGTTAAACATATTCCTTTAAAACAGTGAGAAAAGTAATGGATGCAGGATCAGAATGGCTGAAGGGATTTGTGAGGAAAGATGATAATGGCCAGATAGCTGTAGCTTGGCTAAGCCACAGCTAAGGGATGAAGTAATAGATACAGGAGCAGGTATAAATACATGAAAGGATGGGGGTTGCTTTACCAAGTGTTAGGTCAGTGTAATGAGATAAAACAATTAACAGCAGGATACCAAGGGAGGAAAAATCTCTTTTGAAGTGATAAGAGAGTGGCCCATTACAGACAGTTGACAAGAAGGTGTGAGCAACAGTAGGGAGAAATTAGCATTAGGAAAATTAAGTGTAGGTTTTGTAGTGACCCAACACTCCCAGTCTTTATTCAGGCCTAATCTGATGGTATCTAGTTTTCAAATTAATTCCAGTTTTGCAGCTTCATGTTGGAGTCTGTTTTTGAAGGGTTTTTTTTGTTGAAGAATTGCCACTTTGAGGTCTGTTATTGAGCGACCAGAGAAATTGAAGTGTTCTACTGGTTTTTGAATGTTATGATTCCTGATGTCAGATTTGTGTCCATTTATTCTTTTGCGTAGAGGGCTCGTTCACCTACACATCTACCAATGTGATATATGCCATCATGTGCCAGCAATGCCCCTCTGCCCTGTACATTGGCCAAACCAGTCAGTTTCTACTGGGAGTGGTTGGGTCATTACAAAACCTAAACTTAATTTCCCCAATACTAATTTCTACCTACTGTTACTCACACCTTCTTGTCAACTGTCTGTAATGGGCCACTTTCTTTCCACTTCAAAAGTTATTTTTCCTCCTGCTGTTAATTATTTTATCTCATTAGACCAGGGGTGGGCAAACTTTTGTATGGAGGGTTGGATAGGGAAGGCTGTGCCTCCCCAAACAGCCTGGCCTCTGCCCCCTATCCGCCCCCTCCCAGTTCCCACCCCCTGACCGCCCCCCTCAGAACTCCCAACCCATCCAAAGCCCCCGCTCCTTGTCCCCTGACCGCCCCCTCCCGGGACCCCCACCCACTATCCAACCCCCCTGACTGCCCCGATCCCTATCCACAACCCCACCCCCTGACAGCCCCCCCCCCCCCGGGACTCCCACCCCCTATCCTACCGCCCTCTGCTCCTCGTCACCTGACCACCCCCTCCTGGGACCCCCCGCCCCTAACTGCCCCCAGGATCCCACCCCCTTATCCAATACCTCCTGTCCCCTGACAGTCCTCCCAACCCCTATCCACATCCCCACCCTCTGACAGGCCCCCCCAGGACTCCCACTCCCAACCTCCCTGTTCCCCATCCCCTGACCACCCCCCCAGAACCTCCGCCCCATCCAACCACCCCCTCCTCCCTGACTGCCCCCACAACCCCCCCCACTCCTTTACCCAACCCCCCCGCTCCCTGCCCCCTTACCAGCAGCAGGAGCTCGCAGCCACGACACCCAGTCAGAGCCAGCTGTGCTGCCCAGTGGGAACAGCGGGCCAGAGTGTGGCCCACGCGGCAGCGTGGCTGTGGGGGAGAGGGGACAGCGGGGGAGGGGCCAGGGACTAGGCTCTCCGGCTGGGAGCTCAGGGGCGGGCAGGATGGTCCCGCGGGCTGTAGTTTGCCCACATCTGTGTTAGACTGACCTAACAGTTGGTAAAGCAACCCCCATCCTTTCCTGTATTTATACCTGCTCCTGTATCTTTTACTTCATACATCCAATGAAGTGGGTTCTAGCCCACGAAAGCTTATGCCCAGATAAATTTGTTAGTCTCTGAGATGCCACAAGGACCCCTCGTTTTTTTTTTTTTGCTGATACAGGCTAACACGGCTACCGCTGAAACCAGCTAAGGGATGGAGAGTGTAATCTACAGATATTTATGGGAAAAAGAAGAGAATTATGCTGGATGGTACAAAGGGTATAACTAAGACTAATTAAATGTAATTAAGAGACGAGATGCTTAGGCTAAATACCAGGAAAATATTGAGAAAGTGAGATCTGTTAGGCCGTGGAAATCTCCCAAAGGAAATGGTAGCAGTCCTGTCACTTGGTGCATTTAATATTAGACTGTCCCCAAAAAACTGAAAAGCATACTCTGTATTTTAAGAGTGTGTGTGTTTCAAAACAAAACAAAAAACCTGACCTTGCATTGACTCTGAGATGGATTAGAACCAATTAATACCAATTGTGTGCTTAGTATGTGGCTGTCAAATGCTTAACTGTTTCAAAATGAAATTTCTTCAGACAAGGCCAAGTATGCATTATTCAGTCAGGGCTACATATGTGTTTTAGAATAAACTCGTTTAGGTTACCAGAGTACAGGAAAAGATCTGAAGAATTTTCATAATACCTGGAAAGCAGAAGCTGCTTATTGAATATTAAAAGGGAATTTTTTTTTAAATTCAATTATCTTCCATATACATATCAGGCTAACACAGATTTTACAACAGTTTTGTGGCTAACAATGTTGTAACACTAAAGTAATTTTGGTAACTAAAAATCACTTCACTACCAAGCCATCTTATGAAATGTTCTGTGTGACACTGATTAAAAGCTTAAGGATACAAACCTACAAAATTTTGTTTTAACTGTTTTCTTGCCAGGATGAAGAAACACGTAAAGATTATGACTACATGTTGGATCATCCTGAAGAGTATTACAGCCATTATTATCACTACTACAGCAGGAGATTGGCACCTAAAGTGGATGTCAGGATAGTGATTCTAGTCACTGTATGTGCTATCTCCGTGTTTCAGGTAAAATATATTTATGCGTATTATGACTATTCTTATAGTAAAACCTGAAATCTAGATTCCTTTACCATTAGTCAGTTACTGAGGTTTTTTTCTTTAATTGTACAATTAGAAGGCTCCACTGTTTCTACTTAAGTGTTGTCTACTATCCTGGGTGTACTAGACAGATATTTGTCCAGTCAGATAAATCTATATCCTGGACCAAGGCTGGGAAGTTAGTGGTACTAACCTGTTTGGGGGTTTTGTGGTACTATATATTTAAAGGATAAGAAACTTGCACTGCTGGAGAAATAATCTAGTTCCATGGTTCAAAAAAATTAAAGGCTGAACAGTCCATCTCAACAGTCGGAGATAGACTGAACCAATTTCTCATTTTTATATCAGTGTTTTAAGAAACTAATTTTGAAATTCTTCTTGAAATGATGATGTATTTAAAACAATCATGCTCCTGATTTCATAGTAGCCATTAAAATAAGAATTAGCTTTGATCAGTGAAGTCTTGCTCTTAAAATGCGTGTATTTTGCTGTGTAGAAATTTGTAAATATTTCCTTTTGGATAAGGTAATAACTCTGTATACATCTTTGAGCAATTGTTTAAATAGAATAAATTTCTTAACTCTTTTCTTTAACACTTAACATTACATATATTGGAGTTACTTGTTCAAGACTTCGATAAAAGATAAAATGTCCGCTAGTTAATATGCTGTAGCTGAAGAAATGATTGAACCTTGCTATCTAATGGTCCAGATGCCCCTCTCAGCATTTTCCCCCAAATAACCCAACTAAGAGCTTTTGATTCCTTAATGCTTATGGCACCATCTGCAGATCAGTAGCTGTCCTAGAGTTCTCACCCTCCAAACAGTGTTCACTTGAACTGGTAGATCCCTAACGGCTTATACAGCTACATATCCTACTTCTCCTCAAGTCCACTTGGTTCTGATGGTGAAATAGCACCTGTCTCTCCTCCTTCTTTTCCTTGGGTATAAATGAGGAGATTACTATTTTCCAGTTTAGAAAATTTCAGGCAAAAACTAAAAACTGCAGTCTAGATTCCTTTACCATTAGTCAGTTACTGAGGTTTTGATGATTGCAAAGGCAACATAACCTCACATCTAAATCTATTTGGCTTTCTTTTGCTCTCTGCTGCCTCTGCTATAGCTATTGTCTTAATGCAAGAGTTGATCTTTTCATAAGTTGCACTTCACATCTTTCACTAAGGAAGTGTTGCCCCGGTAGGACTTTGGTAACTATTTGGGTGAATTAGGCAGAGAGAAGGCTGTTTTTTCTCATCTTGCTATCCTTGTTTTGTCTATTGTCCCCTCCTAACTCAAGAATGAAGCAAGAGATGGAGGGGGATTGAATCTTGTAAAGCAAATCCTGTCAAGCTAATAAGATTGCCCTTACATAAACTGATTAATTAACTATTTAAAATGGATCGTGCCACTTATGATGTACTGTACTACTGCTTTATTTGCAAATCCAAGATAATTAAAAATCTTTAAGAACATTTTTGTCAAGTAGAAAACAGTGAAACAGTTTAACATGACATTTTAAGCTAAGATGTATTGTGTGCCAATCTAAACAGTGACTCATAGTCCTGTAATACCATAATATGGGCTCGCTATGGTGGGTAAATCCTCTGATACTGAACTGGAGAATTAGAATTAAGGTCCCAAATTATTTAATGCATTGAAGTTTGCAAACCATAATTCCATTTGTATCAAACTTTTGCTGATAGTGATGTTTGTATGTGGGAGAAATGATATCGCCATAATAGGGTTCCACTGTACTGGACAAGTATAGAATTTCTGTCAAGCAGCAAACTCAAAATATGTCCCTTATTATGCCATCATTGCTTGTGGCAGTATGCAATGAGTAAAGAAATTCTGCATATTCATCAACAAATGTATAAACAGCCGAGCCACTGTGTTTTAGTATGGAAGAGAAGCATTTTCTTAACTATTGTCGTATTCTGTAGCAAGACATGATGCTTCTGGTAAATGAGTTTCTAGAATATGCCCTGCAAGCTTCCCCCCATTGTTCTGTAATTTCTTTGTATCTCTGTGAGAATAAACATAGCAGTTGCTAGTGTACTGGGGTTCATTAATAATGTGGGGTTAAAAACCTGTCACTGAGAGAGAAAATCAGCAGGAAAGGTTGCTAATGTAATCCACAGGATAATCCTTCAGTATGAAAATAACTTCTATCTGATCTAATACATGATTATTATGAAAATTAATCCTTCACTATCTTACTACTGTTGTGAACTCGTTCTACCTGTCATTAAAAAGAATGAAATTAAATGTTATCAGATTCTTCTTTTCCTTGTACAGTCTAGCTTGTGAAATATGTTTTCTTTAGCAGAATGAGCACAGGGTTGGAGTCCAAGAAGTACAGAGTTCTAATCCTGGGTTTAACAATGCTAACGCATTGTGGCATTTGTTCCCCATCCAGCAGCTGGCCCACAAAAAGGTTTGAGTCTGCAGCTGGTGTTAAGCCAAGGGGACCTGGTCCTTCAGCTTAGCAGGAAAATCACACTTAAGTGTCTTCATTCCCCACAGAAGACCCTTTCAGGGCAGGGATATTTTCACACTGGCGTTCCTACTGACTTGCTGTAAGATCTTGGGCAAGTCGGTTCATCCCTCTGCATCTATAAAATGGGGATACTACCTCTTTTACTAAATATGATTATTATGTACCAGAGGTAGTGGATTTTCTTATGGTTTTTCTTCTGTTTTCTTCGTTAAAGCTACTGCTGGAACTAACAAGCTATTACTATTTTATATTCTAGTTCTTCAGCTGGTGGAGTAGCTACAACGAGGCCATCAACTACCTAGCTACAGTGCCAAAATATCGTATACAAGCGTCTGAGATTGCCAAGCAACAGGGCCTACTGAATAGGGCTAAAGAAAAAGGCAAAAACAGACGGTCTAAGGAAGAAATCCGTGAGGAAGAGGAAGAAATAATCAAAGACATTATCAAAAATAAAATAGATATAAAAGGCGGCTATCAGAAGCCTAAAATATATGATATCCTTCTATTCCAAATCCTCTTAGCTCCTTTTTACTTATGCAAGTATATAGCTTGGTATTGTTGGTGGATTTATTGTTTTAATATTAAAGGGCGAGAATATGGTGAGGAAGAGAAGCTGTATATCATTCGCAGATACATGAAAATGTCACAGTCTCAGTTTGACACTCTGGAAGATAATCAGAGAAAGACTTTTCTGGAACGGCAACTATGGATAAGAGAGAACTATGAGGTGAGTAGTTGCGGCATGTTGTGAAAATGAACATTAAATGCCCAATTTACCCAGCTTAAAAACTGGTGTTCTCCCAGGGTATCTATTGTGGTTGTACTGCATGTAAGACTATGATTCATTTCTAGATATCAGTCATTAAGCTGGAGATTTTTGGCAATGAGATTCAGGTTTTCTGATGAAAGACAGTCTTTGCTCATCTATTAATGTGCTAGAATATCACCCTTATAAATTAAAAACACCTTTTTAACACCACCATTATAAATGCTGGGGGCAAAATGGGGTGTGGGGTGGAGGCTGACACCTTGCAACTCCCCATGTAATAACCTCGTGACCCCCTGAGGGGTCCCAGCCCCCAGTTTGAGAACACCTGCTCCAAAGTAACTGTTTATCCAAACCATTTGAGATTGTTTGTTGTTGTTTATCACTCTACCAATTGATGCTTAGTATATTATCAATGGAAGTAGGCATAAATTAATACATCCTGGAGCAGACCCTTAGCTCGTCTAAATTAGCGTAATTTAGTTATGACAGTTTACACAAGTGGAGGATTTGCTTCCATAATTTTACCCTGTGATGTCTTATTGCGTAAGAGCTGCTCTCAATTCAGTGACAATACTGCCAGTAGATCCTCAGGCCAAATGTGAAGGGAATGTCCGAGCTTCGGTGAAGCACTTGCTTTTTTTTGTTTTGCTGCCACATTATACATCACTGTGTGTGCTGAAACAGCTAAGGTTGTTCCATCGCTTTCACTTTCTTTATAAACACTATTTTAGTGATTCATGTCTCAGCTTGTAAAGCTTTCCCCAGACTGAATTTTGGCATGCAATAACTTTACTCAGAAGCAAGTTACTGTGGAGTATTAAAAACAGTAGCCCAGTGAAGTATCAGTGTTTATTTAAAAAAAAAAAATTAGTTTGGTGTTTGTATGTAATTTTGTTTTTAGCTGCAGTAATATAATTCAAACTGTTTTAAACTAAAAAAAGACAAGCAATCTATAATATCTGTTCTCTATTAGAATGTTTTTATTTGGAGAGAGCGGGTGAAATTAATCTTAAAAATAATTGAAAGCACACACTTTTTTGCAAAACTTTCCTTTTTGCTGATTAGATATCAAGCACTCTCAAATTAGACTGGAGAAACTCTATCATATAACCCTGGAGCACTTTTGAAGAGACTTTGTTGAGAACTGGGGCAAGAGAGAGAATTGATTATTTTGGTGGGGATGAATAAGAATGAGTGAATGCAGTGGTGACTTGGTAGATAGATAGATAGGGGGAGGGATAGCTCAGTGGATTGAGCATTAGCCTGCTAAACCCAGGGTTGTGAGCTCAGTCCTTGAGGGGGCCATTTAGGGATCTGGGGCAAAAATCTGTCTGGGGATTGGTCCTGCTTTGAGCAAGGGGTTGGACTAGATGACCTCCTGAGGTCCCTTCCAACCCTGATATTCTATAATTCTGCTAGTTCCTGACTCTGCCCTCTTTACCCTTCAGTAGTTCTTCTGACTTTCAGTGATCCAGGGTCTGACATACTTCTTGCTGGGCAGTGGCTGTTTTATTCAAGTATAGTGCTCCATTGTTCCAGATCAGAGACTCCACACAATACACAAGCTCTGTGCCCTGGTCCTGTTCCAGAGCCTATTACTTTGATTAAATATTGACTCTGCTTGTTGTTGTACAAAACACAAGTGGAGGATTATCCTTGTACCAAAGAATTTGTAAGTGAGAACACATTAGGAGCCCTTATAGTTCTTTAGCACAGTAAATCTATATTTAAACGTTTTCTGCCTTATTGTGTTGCTGTGGTAATTTTATGACTATTGAGAGCAGTGCTTCGTATTTTGTAATACTGTGCCACATAGTATCTACAGTTAGCCAGTCTGGGGTGCAGAGTTCTTCAAATCTCTTGTGCAGAAAAACTTCAGTTACCATTGAGACACCATGCCATTATCCACTGTTGGAGATCAACCCTATTGACTGTATTACTAGAAAGAAGTTAGCTAGTTCAGGAGCAGGTGGAAAAAATACTAGGAACTGAAAGAATCACAGTAACAGCGGAGCCAAACAGCGATAAACAGGCTAGAAAAATAGCTCTTGCCTTGAGGGCTGACTTTTTCTTGGACTTTAAATAAAGTCACTTTTTCTTTCTCCTATCCAGGTCTACAAGCAAGAACAAGAGGAAGAGCTAAAGAAGAAGATGGCCATGGACCCTCGATGGAAGAGATATAGGCGGTGGATGAGGAATGAAGGACCTGGAAGATTAACGTTTATCGATGACTGAAGGCTGCTGAACAATGTGCAGTACTGATAAACCTGACTTGCAAAAAATTTTCATAACTAAATTTTCAGAGTTTTATCTGCTGTGCCTCGGCAGTGATCTAAAACTCAGGAATAATTTCATCAGGCAGAAAATTAGTACAAGTTTACCATTTTTATAAATAAAAGTGAATCTGTTAAACAGAGACTTAGTTCATTGTTTATATTCTACTTGCTTGTGGAGCTGGAGTTCGTTTAAAAAGTGTTTCACATGAAATCTGTAAGAACAAATACCAACCCAACTATACCTTACACCCTTCCAGAAATTTCTTGAAGTCTCCTAGCTGTATTTTTGTTTTGTCCCCTCTTTAAAACCACAAGGTTTGTACATTTGGTTGTTAGGGATGTGTAAACGCTCATGTAAAATTCTATATGCAGGGCAATTTTATGGCTCTTCATCTATTTTTCCTCTCTATCCCCACCCAAAAGCTTCCAAAATCTGAGTGATCTTGCCAAATAGTATATTTGATGCAGACTAATCATAATGGGCTTATATATGCCTTTTCCCATGCCCTGTCCAGTTGGAAGCATAGTCTTCATTCATTCTGGTAACACATGGTGCATGATTGTTCAGCAATGTGACACAAACAGGCCTTAATTTTTGTCTTTGTTCTGCAGAATGATACATTAAGCAGATTTTGCTAGAATCTTAGGTTTGGGTTTTAATCTTTGTACACTGAACTGTAGATACTTGTTTGGAACAAGTGTAGCAGTATTCTACTAAATGTGACCTGTTACTTGCACCGTAGTATTGGTATAAGGGAAACTAATCCTTTTGTTTAAAAGGGGCAATTTGATGCCTTATGTAAATAAAAAAAAAAATTATATAACGCCAATTCGTTTCAAATTCTAAAACCAAATTAACGTTTATAAATAAAATATTCTCTTTAGCTCTTGTCTGACTCTTTCGAACGTAGCTATTTCACAAGTCATCTATGAAGGGGAAAAAAAGGAATGTTTCCCTCTTTACTTCTCACTTATGAAGAAGGCATGGGAGAACTTTTCATTAGGAATTCATCTCTTGTCTGCTAGGGAAGGTTCTGTGGCCACCTTACTGGTGGAAAGACCTAGTGTGGTCAAGGCTCAGGCTGGTTCCACCATTTAATATAGCGCACAAAACAGATATTGTTAGTCACGTGTATGCTATGGCTCCCACTTATACCAGTGTCTATTCAGCTGGTGGCACATGTTAGGGACTTTCTTTAACATTTCCTCATGTAGTTGAGGCTTTGGATGGCTAGAAAACTAATGAAATGACAGACCAAGAGCAGGAGTGAAAGCTTGAACAATTGAGAGGGGAAACGGGTTTAGTCAAACTTAGGGTTACCATCCGTCTGGGTTTCCCCGGACATGTCTGGTTCTCCCCGGACATGTCTGGCTCTTTCAGCTTTAAATGGCTGTCCAGGGGGGATTTCTAATAAAATAGAAATGTCTGGGATTTCCCCCTTCCCCTCATGCAGAGTGCGGCGCAGCTGATTGGACGGATGTGCCTGATTGAAAGCCGCTCGCAGCCACTGGGGCCTCTAGCAGCCAGAGTCCCTCCCCCACTCCCTCTTCCCTGCAGAGCAGCGCCAGTGTTTGGCTCCATGTGGAGCCCGCAGCTCTCCCTCGGCCTGGTAGGGGGGGCAAGCAAGAGACAAGGATTGGTTGGGGGTTGTGGGGGGGCTGTCAGGAGAAGGGGGTGTAGAGAGCTGTTGGGGCAGGCAAGGGACAAGGAACGGGGGGTTAGATTGGTCGGGTTGGGGGGATGTCAGGAGAAGGGGGTGTAGAGAGCGATTGGGGCAGTCGGGACAGGGAGACTTAGATAGGGGGTGGGGTCCTGGGGGCAGTTAGGGTGGGGGGGTCTCAGGAGAGGGCAGTCGGGGACAGGTAAGGGGTAGGGGAATTCTGAGGGGGGCGGGAAGTGGGAGGGAAGGGGCTAGGCTGGCACCCTGTGTCCTCTTTTTTGATTGAAATATGGTAACCCTAGTCAAACTGGTAAAATCTGCTAATAGCTATTTAAGTCCAATAGCTGTCCAGTATTTTGGAGAATTGAACTTTATTACAGATTTAGCATCATTCACACTTCAGTTATGATATAACTCTGTCTGAGACATGTAGCAGGTCTTGCCAGGACAACCAGGGAAGATCATGCTTGATATTTCAAAGGTTTAAAAATGGTGTGGAGTGGAGGGGAACAACTTGATTTTTTTTTTGCCTTTACACATCACAAAACAATACAATGATTACTATTTAAAGTCCATTGGAGACCACTTTTAGAAGTACCTCCTGTCAAGTGTTGTTAAGCATGTAAATTCAGTCTCTTATGCTAATCCATTAACAATTTAATTTGCATTTGTTAACTTCAAAAGAATTGCTAGAAACTTGCTTTGCCACTGGACAGTGCTGCTATAAACCTGACCCCCACTTCGTCAGGAACCTTTTAACATAAAATCTTGGGAGGCCCCCAGAGTGAGCTGTTTTTGTGCTCCTAGAAGGGAACGCTGCAGACATCATTTTTAGAATTCCTAGCAGGATCCGGGATAACTGCTGAGTAAAGCTGTTCAAGTATGGGGGTGGGAGGAGCCGTTCAAGGAGTCCGGAACTCCAGGGAGTGGGGCAGGGAGGCAGGATACATGTGGTCTCAAGACAGGAGCTTGCAGGAGACAGCGCAGCCTCTCCCCCTGCAAAAAAAAAAAAAAAAAAAAAAAAGCTATAGCATCTGTGAGGGAGATGGAACAGAGGCAGGAAAAGTGAAGCTTCTACCTTCCTCGTGCAAGAAGCAGTGGGAGTGGCAGGGTGGATATGATTTAAATCACTAGTCAGGAAGACCTCGATTTAATCATGGTTTTCTACATAAAAGTGCATTCTTGTTGGTTGTTATAACCTTAATACATATTCTTCACAACTCAGAAATGTAGGTTTCATTTTTAGAAGGGACACTATACATTTTTAAAGTGATTTATTTGGAAAACTTTTCAGATTAGCTTTACAGTTATATCAGAAAATTAATGATTGGTTATTTCATTTACCAAAGGTAATTGAAGCAGATATTTATGAAGTCATTGGGAGGTGAACTATCTCCAATTCAACAGGTTAATCATTAATATTTGGAGGATTTTCTTGCCATGCTGTATTAGGAGGAGAACATCACCAGACAGACATTTAAATTGTTTTATTTAACTAAAACAACGTTATGTATTCTGGATTTTTTTCTTCAATAGCAAACATACTACTTTAACAAAATAAGCATATGATTTTTTGAATTTAGTTAAACATTCAAGTTTTTTAAAATCAGGTTTGTTTTTCTTAAAATTGTTTTTAACTAAAATAGTTAAATGAAATATATATTTTTTTTAAAACAAATTAAATTGACTATGTCAGCCAGGTCAACATGAGAAACTTAAAATATTGGCTTCTGCAGCGAACTGTCATCTTCACCTTCATTTTCCTGTTTATTCATAATCTGGAAAAGAAAAACAAGCTTTCCTGCTTTTTCAGGTCCCAAACGATTTCTCAATTTGGAATGAATTATTCCAAAGGAAGAAAATATTCTTTCTACACTGACAGAAGAAGCTACTGCTGGTAAAAGTGAGATTATCACTTCAACAATCTCTGAATCCAAGTGCTTAAGTGACTTCCACCAGTTCACTGCTGTGACTTTCTTCATCAGCAAACATATATTTCTTGAATGGTTCTTATTCCCAAATTGGGCCTTTTTTATGGCCTGCTGCCATTATAGGTTTTCCCTTCTAGTGAGAGAATGGTATGGTAGATCTCAAATCAATTAAGGCTACACTCAGAAAGACCTCAAGACTTCTGGAATATGCTGCTCAAACAGTTTCACTTTTGTTTCTACTGCCTGTCCCTCCCTTCTCCCATTTATCTCCAGACTTCTTCTCCTTGCCCAGATCTATTCTGCCCCCAACAATCTTCTAGTCATTGAACTTTTTGAAACTTTGCACTTTTAGAGAGAGGTAAGGGGTTGACACTGTACACAAATTTGCAGAGGGACAATAGGGTTGAGGTCTGTTATTTCTCATCTTTATTTATTTATTTATTTAAAAACATTTTTGCTCTTAACAAGCATATCATTTATGGAGACACAAATCCACAGTTTGAGAACTGCAAAACTAAGCATCTCTGATGGTATCTTCTAGACTGAGCACTGAGTCCCATTGAGTAGATAAAAAGATTAACAATAATCTATACAGAAGCTCCTGGAACCCCATAAGATTGGGTCCCTAATCCATGAACTATTGGAACTCCGTTACAAAACTTTTCTTAAACGTTACATGACTATATTGTCTTATACTGTAGAATTGGAATATATAATCCTTATTCCATGATGAGATATCTTTGAGCTATAATGTATCTTAATTAAAACTATCTTTAGATTGGTTTTTTCCTCAAAAAGCATTTTATCAAAAACTGTTTTTTTTATTTTTTGATATATATATATATATATATATATACAAAAAAATTTAAATCATTGATTTTTATCCACCGTGGGGAAGAGGAAGCAGCAAATCCTGAAGAGCAATGGTGCCTCATCTGATGAATGGGTGAGACTGGAGACAAACAGCAGGGGGAGCTACAGGTGATTTTGCAGTCAGGGTATGTGTATGCTGCAGTTAGACACCTGTGGCTAGGGTGACCAGACGTCCCGATTTTATCGGGACAGTCCCGCTATTTCCTTCTTTGTCCCGCGTCCCGACCGATGTTCGGTCGGGACACTGGACAAAAAAGCAATTTTGCCCTCCGCTCCGGCGCTCACGCCCCCCCACCCCGACTCCGCCCCCTCCTTCCCCTATTGGATCTCTCCATGGAGGGAGGAGGTTAGGAGGAGGGAGGAGGGTCGGGCAACTACCAGGAGCGTGGGAGGGGAAGGGAAAGTTGCCGCGGCTGCCGGGGGCTAGCTGGGCATGGCCTGGGCTGCGTGCAGGCAGCAGCTGGGGCTGGCTCTGGCCCGGGTGGGCAGCGTGGGCCGCCGGAGACACGCGGC
>NC_048303.1:114714281-114984950 GCF_013100865.1 Trachemys scripta elegans | reverse complement strand
GCGGGCCCCAGACGCACCGGGCGCATGTGCTGCCCACCCCAGGGCAAAAGCTGGCCCCGATGCAGAAGGGAATGGGGATAAAGAGGGCATGGGGGAGGACACCGATAAGAAGCAAAGTCTGGGGCTGGCCGCGAGGCAGCGGCAGTGCATGTGAGCTGGGGACCCTGGGGGCAGCGCGGCACGGGCGTGCAAGGGGCCAGGGCTGGCACAGCCGAGCCACAGCAGCGGCCGGTCGCCTGAGGGGCTCCCCGGGGCTCCAGGCTGGGCAACGGGCAGGAGCCAGGGCTTTTCCCAGCCCCGCAGAGCCTCCCGCCCCCCAACCCGCCGTGGGCACATGCGGCGCGTCCCGCCGCTGCCAGGGAGCCCCGCGCCTCTCTTGCTCGGCTGCGCTCCAGCGGTTCGCCCTGCCGGGAAGGAGCCGCTGGAGCGCAGCCGAGCGGGAGAGGCGCGGGGCTCCCTGTCGGCGGCGGGACGCGCCGCATGTGCCCACGGCGGGTTGGGGGGCGGGAGGCTCTGCGGGGCTGGGAAAAGCCCTGGCTCCTGCCCGTTGCCCAGCCTGGAGCCCCGGGGAGCCCCTCAGGCGACCGGCCGCTGCTGTGGCTCGGCTGTGCCAGCCCTGGCCCCTTGCACGCCCGTGCCGCGCTGCCCCCAGGGTCCCCAGCTCACATGCACTGCCGCTGCCTCGCGGCCAGCCCCAGACTTTGCTTCTTATCGGTGTCCTCCCCCATGCCCTCTTTATCCCCATTCCCTTCTGCATCGGGGCCAGCTTTTGCCCTGGGGTGGGCAGCACATGCGCCCGGTGCGTCTGGGGCCCGCTAATGCCCCCCGCCCCTGCGAAACTGCTTTTTTTTTTTTTTTTTTTGCTCCGCTGCCATTTTTTTTGCTCCGCCCCCCCTCCGCCCCTCCCCGCATCCCGATATTTCATCCCTGTGATCTGGTCACCCTACCTGTGGCTGGCCTGTGCCAGCTGATTCAGGCTTGAGGGACTCAGGCTCAGGCCTGTTTACTTGCAGTGTAAATGCTTTGAGATCTTCCCACCTTGTGGGTCCCAGAGCCTGGACTCCACTCTCAGCCTGAAATCTGTACTGCAATTAAACAGCCTCTTAGCCCAAGCCTTGTGAACTTGAGTCAACTGGCATAGGCCAGCCATTGGTTTTTATTTGCAGTGTAGACATACCCTCAGTGGAAAAAAGTTAGCGGTGCTGAGATCCCCCCTACTGGCTTAACCTAGAATTTTCCTTTCATGCGGAGGGAGTGGGCTTCAGCTAGGATTTACAGGGCCCTGCTGCCCTTGACCATGTCTTGGGAGTAAAAGCTAGAAACAGCCAATGAGAATTTGCAGTGTTCTATTGTATATAGTAGTAGCATCCCCATTAGCTACGGTTGCCTAAGCATTTCCAACCTACCATCCTATTTTAAGTTCACAAAATGTCACCACCATCTATAAAAAAAGATTCTTGGGGTGAGGGAAAGGACGGGATGATTTGATTAGAGACTGGTAGCAGGGGAGGGGGCTCTGGGTATAAAAGGAAAATACTAACTTCTACGGAAGTCAATGTAAGCTGGATCTGACCTTGGAATTCAAGTAAGAGCATATTTTTACATTACAGAAAAAGATACTTACAGAGTTGGAATCAGTTATTTTTCCCCCTTGTTCACAAGCACACTTGATAACAAATCTACCAGTTGAAATAGAAAGTTATCACAGGATCAGCAGCACCTGCTTTGAAAAGAAACATTCCCTGCATCTGTACTTCACACTCCCATGGAATTTCTCAAAGAAATAAAAAATACGTAGAAATATCTTTCTTGTAAGTCAAGACGATATCTCCCAAGATTTTTCAATGCTGGAGTCTGATCCGATGCCTGCTGAGGTCAATGGGAGTCGCCATTGACTTCTGTGAGCTTTGGATTAGTTTGAATGTGTAAGAAGGTATAAAGCAATAATACTCCATCGTGTGCTTGCAAAAAAAGAGTGATGAGCTTCAACATATGTCTAAGTCTGTGTGCAAATACGGACTTGACACACATTCAGTGTTGTTTTGAAGAACCAGAGCTTTAAGGTATTACATTGACCCAAACATATTATACCAGAAAGGTCCAGCTATTAAACTCCATCCTCCAAACCTCTGCATAATAAAATTATTTCAGTAATCATCCACCTATATAGCTACAATACTTACACAATTTACAATCAGAACAATGTAACAGTTCCCTGCACCTCCCCTCGATCAAAGGTTCTCAAACTTTTTCATAGGGTGGACTGCATCTCAGTGAAGAGAGAGGGTTTTGTGGGTGGCCTTCTCTCCAATACACAACCATACAGACTACCTCTCCTGTTCATAGCCATATAACATTCTTGACACAGTTACAGTAACTATTTACATGAAATATTAAGTATTTTAGCTGTCTTAAATAGGTGGAAACAAAGAGCAGAGTTAGCACTACAAAGAACAGAGTTTGCACTACGTGACTAGCCTGATGTCCAAGGACAATCAACATGTGATCAGAAGACAAGTGCTCTGTTGGCATAAAGTAGCTACAAAGCAACTACAGGTCCCCCATGGTGAATTTGCCCAGGCACAAGGCAAGCATAGTGCCAGGTATATGAGCTTTGCTCTTCTGCAGCAGTAGCCCTGGGTGCAATGGACATATTGGGGATGGGTCACAAGGGACATCACTATGCCCCGGTGAATCCCGGCTGCTGCAATGCCCAAATGAATTATGGCCGGAGGGGGCACAGCTCTCCAGCTTCCCCAACCTGCTCTGAGGGCTCGTGCAGCCCCAGCATTGGGTAGGTACAAAACCTCCCCTCTAGGTCCCTGTGTGAGAGCTCTGTACCAGCAGAGGGATGAATTCCCCTGTAATGATACAATTCTGCTCTTAGTTCCAAAGGTGTAATTCACATCAATATCACGACAGTTTGGGAGAAATTCAAAGTTGTTAATGTGACCAGGCTCTGCCACAAACTTCTTGTGTAGCCTTGGGCAGGTTACAATTTCTGTCTGCCTCCAACCCCTGGTCCTCACCATACACTCCTTGAGCCTTTCTTGACGCCAGGAGAAATATTACTCACCTACCCCTCAATTCAGGAAGATATTTAAACTTCCTCCTAACTTACATGGTGGGTGTTCAGAATTAGGAATTTGCTTAAGTATATTCCTGAATTGGGGCCCTAGGCCTTGTTTCTGCAGACACTCACGCATGCTTAATTTGAAGCGTGTGAATAGTCCTGTTGCCTACTTCGAGATACGTAAGCGTTTGCAGAACTGAGGTCCATGTTATCAGTGTGCTCAAGCATGAGCCACTAAAATCAGTGCAACTCATAGGTGCAGGGGTCCTTGCATGATTTGCTGCTCCTCTTCCATTGAAAGGGACTTTGAAACGTCCTGTTGAGCATTGATTACAGTTACTGTTCATGTTTTTGAAGATTGACATGTATTATAAGATTTTAGTATTTATTGATTATATTTTATATATATCTAGATCAGTGATACTCATCAGACTGAAGCTCGGGAACCGCAAGAGGCTCTTTGATGTGTCTCCTGCTGCTCTTTGCAGCACACGCTATTAAAACACTGTGGTTTAATTATTAACCAATCTAAGTTACCAAATATCAGGATCAGTTGTAGAATACTTAGGCAGTCATTGTGTTGTGAGAATAATATATCTATGTAGTAAATGAAGCCATGAATTCATACTACTTTTTCAGGTAATGTTGATCGCCAATTTGGCTCCTGAACCACTGAAGTCTGAGTATTACTCATCTAGATCTAAAGCTACACACACACACACACACACATCTATTATTTGTATTACTGTAGCACCTACAAAGCCTGGTCATGGACTAAGACAGCGGTTCTCAACCAGGGGTCTGTGGCCCCCTAGAGATCCATGAGACCTTTCAGGGGGGCCGCAGGAAACCTAATGCCCTGAACTCTGGCGCAGCCCCCCCGAAGTTGGCTGCGGCACGGCGCAGAAGCCGGGAGCCTGGGTGCCCCCCCGCCAGGTCTGAAGCAGGGAGCAGTGTGTGGCCCCTCTCCCTGGTCTGAAGCCAGCAGCGGCGTAGGGCAGAAGCCAGGATCCCCAGTGCCCCCCCACCCCAAGTATGAAGCCGGCAGTGCTGCGGGGCAGAAGCTGGGAGTCCTGGTGTCCCCCCACTCAGGCACCCCCCCTTGGCTGAAGCCCGGAGCACTGCAGGTCTGAAGCCCCAAGCCCTGGTGCTCCCCACAGGCAGAGTTAGGGGAGCACAAAGGTGTTGCCCCCACAAATGGCTGTGCCATACCTAGAATGGGGCAACCCTGGGGGCAGCTCCAGCCCCCCCTCTCCCTCCTCATCTCCACCAGTTCCCCATAGGCCCTCTGGGCAGGTTGAATCCAGAGCCAGGCAGTGCGGGACAGCTGGTCCTTTGGCTGGTGGTGCCATGGAGCAGGCAGCTGTGGCTTTCCCCCCGTCTGCTGCTGGTGCCCAGGGGTACGGCTGCTCCTCAGCTCCCAGCCCTCTTTGACTTCTCACGCAGCCGGTAAAGGCCGCCCGGGGTTGGGGGACCCGGGTCCGGGGCTGCAGAGCCCTCGGGGAGCAGCCACCACAGGGGGAGCCCTCCTAGCACACAGCCCCTAGCTACCCCCTCCCTGCATGCTGAACTCCCCTCCCATGCCCGCACACAGCCCCTAGTTACCCCCTCACTGTACCCTGAGCTGCTCCCCTGCCCACACACAGCCCCTAGCTACCCCCTGCCCACACACAGCCCCTAGCTACCCCCTGCCTCCACCCTGAGCTACCCCCTGCCCACACACAGCCCCTAGCTACCCCCTGCCCACACACAGCCCCTAACTACCCCCTGCCTCCACCCTGAGCTACTCCGCTGCCTTCACACAGCCCCTAGCTACCTCTCTCCCTGCACTGAGCAGTTTTCAAACTTTTTGAACCAAGTCCCCTCTTTGAGTTATAATTTTTGGTTGCATCCCCCCTGGGTGGCCTGCTGAGGTGAGTCAGGGGGGGTGAAGGTGGATCTCCCTCCCTGGACCCCACTGTGTGGAGCTGGCCCAAGGCCCACCGGCCCTTGCCCCCCACCCCCAAGTAAAAGTCAAACTACGCCTATGCCCCATCTTTCCGTTTTTTCCAGTGCACTGTGCAATCTTGTAACTTCCTCCTGTAGCTTTATTTTTACTTACACTTAAGCATTTATAAACACTGCTTTTCTTCTCATATCCTGCTACTGCCTTCTTGATCGATTCAGTCTTGTCTGCTTCATCAAGAAAAGTTTTCTCGTGCTTCGTTTCAAAACGTCGTCGAACACTTGATGTGCGACTAACAACACTTTCACAACAAAAAGCACAAACAGCACGGTCCTTCTTTTGAATAAATCCAAATGTGTCTGTCCAAGAAGGCTGAAATGAACTTTGCTTTCTTAGGAACTGACATTTTGTCAAATGTTCCCCTCAACACACAGTGGGGAAAAAAGTGGCGACAGAGGGCATGCACAACGTCAAATGCAGTGCGCAGTTCCACATGCCTGATATAAGCCGCAAATCAGGACTTAAAAATATCCCAGTGGTGCTGGAACGATTTTTAAGATAGGGGTGCTGAGCTGTGCCCCCACTTGCCCCTGTCTGCACCCCTCACTGCCCCAGGCTGGGGCCAGTGGGCCACAGCTGGGGGTGGCTGCAGAGCACTGGGCCGAGGCCAGGAGCAGAGCCCCGGGCCAGTAGCCAGTATCCCAGGCCAGCAGCGGGCTGAGCGGGGCCAGCGGCCGGGATCCCAGTTGGCATGGGGCTGGCAGCTGGTATCCCAGGCCAGCAGTGGGCTGAGCGGGGCTGGCGGCCAGGACCCCGTCTGGCAGGGGGCTAGTGGCTGGAACCCCAGACCAGCAGCGAGCTGAACGGGGCCAGCGGTCAGGACCCTGGCTGGCAGGGGGCTGGTGGCCAGAACCCCAGACCGGCAGTGGACTGAGCGGGGCTGGTGGCTGGTATCTGAGGCCGGCAGCAGGCTGAGTGGGGCCGGCAGCCAGGACCCTGTCTGGCAGGGGGCGGCAGCCAGAACCCCAGGTTGGCAGCAGAGTGCCACTGAAAATCAGCTCGCATGTCACCTTTGGCACACATGCCGTAGGTTGCTGACCCCTGCCATACTTCAACAAAAAAACTTCAAAAACAGACTTCAAAGAGAAACTGCAGAGCTACAATTCATTTGCAAATTTAACACCATTAATTTGGACTTTAATAGGGACTGGGAGTGGCCGGCTCACTACAAAAGCAATTTTCCCTCTCTTGGTATTGACACCTCCTCATCAATTATTGGGAGTGGACCACATCCACCCTGATTGAATTGGCCCTGTCAACACTGGTTCTCCCCTTGTAAGGTAGCTCCCTTTTCTTCATGTGTCAGTATATTTATGCCTGTATCTGTAATTTTCACTTCATGCATCTGAAAAAGAGGGATTTTTACCCACGAAAGCTTATGCCCAAATAAATCTGTTAGTCTTTAAGGTGCCACCAGACTCCTCATTGTTTTTGTGGATACAGACTAACACAGCTATCCCTTTGATACTTTTTTATTTGGCAGTTGGGGATTGCCTGCGGGGGTTGGTAGTTGGGAGACCTGTCAGGATTGGAGAGCTGTGTTGTGGGGGGAAGTTTAAGTTCTGGGAGGAGGGTTCAGAAGCACTAGTCCCCAGGGAGAGGACTGAGAGGAAGTCTTTGCTACCATACTATGTTAACCTTGCCTGGGGCAGTCTGTCATTTTTTGGAATTGCTGTTGTATTAGGATTATGTTGAGACAGTTGGAACCATAAATCAGGAAGTTGGAATGCACAGAGATATGGAGAAAATTACAAGGGCATCGTTTAGAGATAGACGCAGCCGCAATTAGATGCAAGATGCAGCAGAATTTATAAGAAAGCTGCTTATTGAAAGATGTCAGTAAGTAACATCTTACTGCCCCGCCCCCGCCTTTGAGAAATGTGATATACTGAGTGGAATAGAGGGAAGGGACATGATAACGGAAAACCAAATTGAGTTACAGCTCTTAGATGGCTGTAGAGCCTTTGCGCCCAACCTAACAGTCATGATGGGAGGGAAAGGCAGGAGTCACAACATCTTTAGTTGAAATATATTATTCAGCCACTAGATGTCTCATATGCTATATAGAGTTCCAGCCAGGGTGTGGTCCCTTGTATACAAGGGTAACAAAGCTGGTGCTCAAACTGTGTAGAAACCCATTGTTTCTTTGTAATAATAGTTGTTTTCTTTAATAAACACCTCCTGATTAAGAAGATTGTTTATTTCATTCCCCATGACCAGGGCCGGCTCCAGGCACCAGCCCACCAAACTTGTACTTGGGGCGGCACCTGGAGGGGGGCAGTGCGGTTCTCCCGCTCTGGCCGCCGGGGAGAGCAGAGCCCCGGCCGACCTTGCCGCCCTCCCCCCAGCGCTGTGTGAATATATGTGTGACTCAGTTTCCCCTCTCACCTTATATTGTTGCTACGTGCTGGGTGTAAAGAGGTTAATTTCTTTCTTGGAACAGAGCAAGCAATGAAGTGACTGGGGGGACGTCGCTAAGTGTGAATGAACAATAAAGCACTAAAATCACTGTGGGAGCGGGAGGGAATTAATGCAATTCCCTAGAAGACAGATACACATGTCTGTAGAAGTACCACTTCCTTGGGGGGAAATTGTGTGTTTTGACAGGGTTCACAAAGCCCAGCAAACAATGACCTAAGAATTGTTTAAAGATTCCAGCCTGATATAGAGAGGGTGTGAGGGCATGTCACTCTCACTAGATGCAAGAACTGAAATAGGGTGACCAGACAGCAAATGTGAAAACTTGGGACAGGGGATGGGGGGTAATAGGAGCCCATATAAGAAAAAGACCCAAAAATCAGGACTGTCCCTATAAAATCGGGACATCTGGTCACCCTAAACTGAAATGACACTGTGACCGAGAGAGCCAGACCCTGCAGAAAGGGTTTGAAGGACTTTGAAACCTACCAGGGTCTCCATGTGGAAGATGGGTGACACCTGGCAAGACAGTCATGCACATAAACTGTTTATTGTTTTCACGATATGCAATGCTTTTGTTCTAAATAAATACTTCGCTTTATGAAGGCTGGCTGGTCACTGGTAAACCCTGTCATCGCCCCTGGGAGAGAACAGTGTGGCAGGTGCTGAACTAAAAACAGACTTGCTAAGGTGATCACTATGAGTTTCAGGAAGCAATTGCAGCCTGAAATCCTTGGTGTAGAAGAAGAGGAACATAGATTACTGGCCCAAGAAAGATGATGGCTAAGAGGCCTGAGACCTGAGGGAAGGTGCCCTCGAGGAGGCCACGAAGGCCTCTGGAACAGTGACAGCTGGCTTTCCACTTTTTTTCTTAGCTGCAGTCCTTAACCTCCCCAATTCCAGCTACTTGCATATTAGACCCAGCCAACAAATGTGCTATCCTCCCCCCCGCCCCTTTTCCGTTTTTGCAACTTGGCTCCCTAGGATCTTGTCTTTTTTCTCTCCCCTGCTATTTTCTTTAGTCTCCACTAGGGGGAGAGGCACTCCCCTGCACATGCTCACCTAATTGTCCAGGCTGGAAAAAGACTGCAGCCTGAGGCCCTTAGCTTGTTTTCTTTGTGCTTTCACTATCCAGTCACTAGGTAAACTTTCCTGTCCCTTTCAGTTGTGTGGTTCATGTATTTCATTTGCTAATGAAACAGGCCGGCTAGAGCACATCCTTTCATTTCCAATCTGCTTTTCTGATTCCTTAAAGCTCTGAACTCTCAAAAGTTTTTATAAAGCTTGTGGTGTTGGAACACGGCTAAAATACTGGTGGGGAAAAAATCATTTAAAATTACCCCTCCCCCCCCGCTCCGAATTCCACAAAATAGTGTTGATCTGGAATAAAAAAATGCCTGATCAGTGAAAAATGTCCTCTTGAGCCCCCGAAAGGGTGGTCAGCTGCTTCCAAGCATAAAACTGGTTAATATCCTTTTATCTTCTTGAATTTCTGATAAATAGGTAATGCATGAACACTTTTTGTCTATGTCTTCTCCTCGGTAATTCCACTCCACGGATTCACCGCTCTCTTTGCAACGTAAGGCCTCTTTAAATTATCCCTGCATATGTCCTTGTATCCAATATACACCTGGTCTTGTGGGATTTGTAGCCCTTTACAATCCACTGTGTATTAGAGCAAAGGGGTTTGCCACCCAGCAGATTTACATCGATAGAGACTAACCCTTGATTTCGATAGAATTGGCAGAGGCATTTTCTCAAAATCAGGCCATTTCCAGTAAATTGGGATCTAGTCACCCTATGCAGGAAATTATGTCATAAAAATACCCTCCATATTCATTTGAGCTGTGATGCTTTTATCCACTGAAACTGTAGTCCCACCATGGTTTTTCTCACTTATGCTTCCTACAGATTTCTTTGTCTCCTTTCTGCATTAGCAGACACTCTTGCTTGCTTCTTCCCATATCCTTAAATCCTTTTCTTGATAGATGAACACAACCAGCTCTTCCCAGCCCATTCTTTGATAGACCTGACTCTCACCGCAGGGTGATGAAGTTTCACATGTTTGGTTTGTTGCACCTCGCTACAAAAACCAGATAGCTCACTTGTCATCTGGCTTTTCCAATCCTAGCTGGAATCTTCTCCTTCAATTCTTTATCACCTTTAGTCACTTTGTGCAGGAGGAAATCACTGTTAGCATTGTGAATGGGTTTTACCTAACCACAGTTTGAACTCCTGTCCTGTAGCCGTTCTGATTAGGACTTGAAGTAGTATGGTGTCCATGCTGTCTTTTTGGTGGCAGCAGGCCAACTGATTGTGCATACACACTCACTAACCCACCTGACTCTCCCTGGGATGGGTTCAATATTTGGTGTTCCAGCCACTCACTCTCCACTCCCAAATGGACTCATGTAAAGCAAACTGCAACTTCTGCTAACACTGGCAATCAGAGGTGAAAGTAAGCCGGTCCGGTCCGGCGTACTGGCTACGCCGTGCTGGACTGGACCGGCTTCTCCGGCGGTGATTTAAAGGGCCCAGGGCTCCAGCTGCTGTGGGGAGCCCTGGGCTCTTTAAATCACGGCCGGAGCTCCAGCAGCCAGGCTCGGGTGGGGATTTAAAGGTCCCGGAGCTCCGGCCCCTATTCCTGTCGTGTGACTATTTTGATGCGGGAAGGGTGTTTGGAGAAGCATGACGGCTAATATTTTTGCTAGGTCTTTGGTTTTCTATTATAGCAATTCAACCTTATGTTTAAATTTGCTTAGAATTAACATTTGCCTCCTCTATTAACAGGGTTTAAAAATAATATCTCAGTGAGAATAACCTCATGCTAAAAAAAAGCTTTCAATATGAAACTTCAATTCCTTCCCAAATATTTATTTGCAGAGTTTTTTTAAACATGGCCACAGGAGTGTTGGAGACAGAATTATTCCTTGGAGGATTCTTGTGGTGCGGTTATACCTGACACACCTTGATGCTGATACCCATTTGGGGCTGAAGCACTAAATAAGGAGTGGTGACAATGTCTTTCTTTAAAAGAGCATTTGTAAATTAGAAGTACTGAGAGGAGTGGAAGCCTTATGGAGAGCACTTTCTTTCCTATAGTTTAACCCACTGGAATACACTACTGGAATAAGGTATTCTTATTCTGGAATATGAGTGTCCACACATGAAAAGTAATCTGGAATATGGTAGGATGTGAATTTAAAGCTGCTTAACTATTCCTGATTAAGTCCATGTGTGGACACACTCTTATTCCGGCATAAAAGTGCCTTAGTCCAAATGAGTGTATTCCAGTGGATTAAGCTAATTCAGAATAAAGCACTCTTATTCTGGAATAGGAACACGTAATAAGAACACATGGAGTTTTCAGGATTAGCTATTAGGAAATAACTCCCCATGTAAACAAGCCCTAAATTAGATTGTAAAGAAACACTGAAGTAAGGGAGGAAAATCTCTCCTGGAGCAGTTTGAGGGTATGGACAGGAGACTAGTAGCAGTGGAAGGACAGATGGGAGGAAGTGGCACCCCCTGGGAGTGTTTCACACTTCCTCTAAAATCTGTGCCTGACCGGCAGTGGCTCCAAGTCCCAGGCAGCACCTTTCCCAGTTAGAAATCCTCCAGACTGCTACAAGCACCTACCACAGATAGGGGGAGAAACGCAGCCGTTTTGCTGCGGATTGACCTGTTTCTCTTCACCCCCCCGCCCCCGACCCCTTTCTAAGTGAAGAAAAGAAAGTGCCTCGTCAGCCATGGAGGTCAGCATGGACTCAGGTCAGTTGCCCTCCCCTTGGGGAGGCTGGGTGCAAAGGCAGCAAGAGGAAAGCCACCGGGGAAGGAGCCCAGAGACCCCGAGCACATGGGCAGCAGGCGAGGGCTGCTGGGTTGGGCTGAGCACCTTAAGCCCATCTGGGTGCGGAGCCCTCGGGGTTGGGTTGTTTCTCAGGCGCAGGCAGAGGAGGGGGAAACAGACCAGGGAGGGAGAGGGGGGTTGGGACGATGGCTCAGCTCTTTCTAAATATAAAACCCAAGTGAAGGGAGGGAGGCTGGACCGGGGGAGGGTGGGGGAGCCGCACTCGCTCGCGCACGGAGGGAGCTGCGGCGCTCGCCTGGCGGCTGGCGCTGGGGCGGGGAGAAGCCAGGCAGGGCCCCTGCCCCGCAGCGGCCCCGCGGCCCGGCGAAGGGGGCGCGGGGAGAGCGCAGGGGAGAGGCGGGGAGGGACCCCACCCCACCCCGAGTGACGGGATCGCTCCGGAGCCCCCGCCTCCTCCCGCGGCGGCTGGCAACATGGCTGCGGCCGCCTCCGCCGCCCAGGACGAGCTGAGTAAGTGACACCGACACGGCTCCGGGGCGGGGGGTTTCGGGGGCGGGGGGCTCTGGGGTGGCAGGATCCCCCCCCAGGGCACCCCCCCCGTGTGTGCCGGTCCGTGGGGCGGGGCCGGTCCCCTCTCTGAGGGGGCGGGGAGCTGGGAAGGGGGGGTGCTGGTTTCATCGCCCCGTGTGGCCGGGGTGCCCCGGGCCAGGGGCGGCAGCGGGCGGGGAGGGAGCCGGGGCTAGGCCTCGGCTGTGCGCGGTCACGGTGTGAAATGGAAACTAAAGCCCGGGGCCGGGGCTTCCCCGCCCGTCTCAGCCCGGCCCGGCCGGCCGCAGCCCCCGGGCCGGGGTCCCCGTCGGGGTGTGTGTGGGGGGCTCTGCCAGGCCGGGCCTGGGGGCACGAGCCGCAGCCAGCGGCGCCTGGGGGCCGAGGCTGAATGTCTCCCCCGGGGCTGGGCCCCAGGCCGGGCAGGCCGCAGTGACTCTGCTTTCCAGCCCCCGCTGGGGACGCCCCGGGGAGCCCCCGGCAGCAGGGCCGGCCCTGGGCGCTCGGCCCCGCGGGGACAGGGCGAGGGGAGGGTGTTGCAGGCTGATCCGGGCGGGGCCCCGCTCGGGGGTGCCCCTCGCCCCCGTTTAATGTCCCCCCAGTGGCGTCGCTCTCCCTGCCAGGGGCCTGGGCCCTGCTTCGGGAGGGGAGAGTTTCTGGGCCTGGGGCCCCGGAGCAGGAACTATCAGCAGCCCTGACACTGCTGCTGGCTGGGAAATGTAGTTCTCAGTCCTAGCAAGTTACTGGTGGGCGTCAGCTGAGACTGGCTGAGTGGTTAGAGCAGATGCCTTCCCTGCTCAGTGATTACAGGGGGTCTCTGGCTCATCTCGCCAACATGCTGGCGGTGTGACCTTGGGCAAGTCCCTTCCTGGCTCCGTGACTCAGTTTCTCCATCTGTGAACTTCAATTAGTTGTGCTCCCTTATCAGACTAGAGTCTTGTGAAGCGTAATGTTTGCAGAGGGCGTAGAGATGCTTGGATCAGAAGTGCTACAGAGGTGCAAAGTATTCTAAAGTTTTGGTCGTTTATATTCCTCTCCAGAATAGCGTCTGACAGCACACGATAGATATGAATAATCCTTTGCTCATTTCATATTTTTTTCTTGTAATAAGTAGTGCATATATACAAACTCTCCCCTTCCAGAGCTTGATATGTTTTGTTTGAATTTAAAGTAGGAATCTAGTATAAGAATAAAATATATTGGAAAATACATTTTAGCCATTTCAGTTTTCTTCTATTCTGCAAATGATGCCCCTGATCCAGCATTAAAACTCCATGGCAGGTCCTGTGCCCATGCAGTTCTCAGTGCTGATCAGGATGGTAGTCAGAATCTGAGTCACATAATTCAAATTTAGATATTTTTTTATTTGGCGGGAAAGGACACCCAGTTTGGGGTGTTTTTTAACCTTCAAATCTACTGCTGAATCTGGTGCAGTAATGATAGATCTGTCTCTGAAGAAGTATAAAACGTTAAGGGAGTGTTTTCTTGTCTTGTTGCTGCATCTCCTGAGATATAACAAAACTAGTTTTCAGACAACCTTCATGAATTAATAACAGCGTGATGTTTAACCCAGCTGATCCTGATCCATGGGAGAAATCAGTGGGCTGAGGAAAGTGGTGTTTTAAACTTGGCTTGACTGTGGAATTGATTTCACTACCAGAAACTCAGCAGAAGGAAGAAAGGTTTTAATGCAGACTTTCAAGCTCCAGGCTGTCAGATTTAAACCATGCATTGCTGCTTGATGTATAACTTGATTCTTCTGTCCTCTCTTTAGAGAAAACCCCTTTAGCTTGCTTAGTTTCTACAAACTATTGCAGCAGTTCTCAAACTTCATTCGACTGGGATGCCCTTCTGACAATAAAAATTACTACACAACCCCAGGAGGGGGGGTGACCGAAGCCTGAGCCCGCCCGAGCCCTGCTGCCCTAGGTGGGGTAGCCAAAGCCCAAGCCCAAGCCCCACCGCCTCAGGCGAGGGGACCAAAGTCTAAGCCCAGCCCGAGCCTTGCTGTCCAGAGCTGAAGTCCTCGGGCTTTGACTTCGGCCCCAGACCCCAGCAACTCTAAACCAGCCCTGGCGACCCCATTAAAATGGGGTCATGACCCACTTTGGGGTCCCGATCCATAGTTTGAGAACCACTGAGCGATTGGATGAGGTGAATAGACTACGGAACATCAAAATACTGGTGGTGTCTCTGATGCCACCAAAGAACCATAATTTCATGTAGGAATAAGAAAAACCTACAGAATTCACTGATTCTCAGGTCTGACACAAATTGCAACATACTTATTCCAGTGACAGTTGGGATGAATCATAGTCATGACCACTGTAGTCTAGAAAAATTGATCACAGACTCCATGGTCACCATCAGCCATGAAATTCTTCCTATACAGTCAACTATATATTGCCAGTGTTCCCTTCACTTGCAGACCTTGTAAAACTACTCAGGCCTGGTCTACACTACATAGTTAGGTTGACATAAGGCAGCTCATGTAGACCTACTTAGATCAGTGTAATGTACACAGTACGGCCTTGTCCCGCTGATGTAAGTGCCCTACTACACATAACTCCACCTCCAGGAGAGGCTTAGGACGTATGTTAATGTGGTTAGGGTGATGCTGTCTCAGACACTGAGTTACTTACATCTGTTGTTGGCTGTCTTGTCAATTTCAAGGCTCCCTGCTGGAGTCCTGAAATTGACAAGAAAGCAGGGCAGTTAGACCCTGGCTGACACTGGCTCCCCAATCCCAGCCAGGCTGCATCCGCCTGGCTCCCCGCTCCCAGCTGGGCTGCCCCTGCCTGGCTCCCTGCTCAGGGAGGTGAGACCCTCAGGTGTCTGGCCCCAGCAGGGAATGGGGAGGTGAAAAGCCCGGGCAGCTGGCCGGGAGCAGAGCGGAGCTGAGAGCCTTGTCCCCTACACTGCCCCTCTTCAGTTGGTGGAAGGACGTGCACCACCGACAGAAGAAGGGTAGTATGGACATCAGCCACCACAGTAATTACTGCAGTGACTGTAAGTTGACCTAACATAGGTCGATTTAAGTCTAGCGTAGACATGCCTTTAGTGGAAGAGTTCCTGCTCGCAGACACAGCTTTATTCAATCTATGGAGTGCTAGTTTCCTCCACCTACAAACTGAATATAACTGTTGCCTGTTTTTGGCAAGGTGTCCTGTGGTTATTGTCACTGGATTTACAGTCACATTTAAATTTAATCTAGGCCTGGAAGAGGGGAAAGAAGAATGTCTTATAGGGTACAATCCAGTTTAGCAGTTTGATGTCACACTCATCAGATGTCTCAAACTATGTAAACTATGGCTTATCTGTCAGCTGTACCACTAGAGAGTGTATAGTACCACCCTTCTGACTTGAGGGTGGTGGGGTTTTTTGTGGAGAGGGAGGATGGTGATTTTTCCAATGCCGCCTCTATGAATAAATGCAAACGTTGTGCAGTCAAAGGTGGACTTTAACAGGAAGCATAAGAAATTCAGGTAGCACCGAGGGGGAAAATTGGGCAGACTTCTCAGGTAGAAGTGTGTGAGAGACTAAAATTAAATGCATCAAATTGTATTGTGAAAGGAACCCGATCTGTAGGATAATGAGCCTCCTGAAGGAGTAACCCAAATTTTCTTTTAGATCAGAAAACCAATTTGTCCCTGTTTTGTAGGCGTGTAGAGATAAGAAACTTTGATCTGTAGCAGCAATCAAATAGATGAGCTGTTACTCCTTTTTTTGTGTTGAGACAAGAGTGCTTGCTTAAACTTTTTGTGAGGATGCTTATGATTTGGTGGATGAATAATTTAAACAGTGATAGCTTGAATCCTAATATAAAATCAGTAAATTGGGCCTAGAGCTGTGCGTGTTCGGAAAGAAAGAAAAGCCATTTTCAAAGAGAATGGGTAGTAATCTAAAAGGAGTCTAAACATGACACGCTGCACATGGAAATCCAAATTCTGGCATTTCAAATCTGTATCTAAACTTTTCTCTGCTATGGAGGAATATGGTGAAAATAGAAAAATACATTCCCACAGTAAAAGATAATGTTTTATAAACTTGAGTAGTGACTAGGACAGGTCCCTTGTGGTGCTCCCTTAAAGTCATTTGATATTGCGATAGAGCCATGAACAGTACCTCCAAACCCTGACTCCCAGTATGCTGCTATAACCATTCTAGATGTACATTCCCCAAGGCCTAATACAATTCCAGCAAGAATTTTCCTGGTGTTTTAATGGAAGCATAATACAAGTAGATCAGAGTTGGACTCCCAAACTGGGTATCTTGCTCCTCCAGTCCAGAGTGGTGCAGAATCAGTTATTTAGCTTCTGGAGAAATGAAAGCCTCATTTTGCATTCTGTTCTTTTAATGTTTGCTTCAGCCTCCTCTTCTTTCCCCCCAATCATCCCGGGAATGAAGTTGACTGACTGTATCCAGGTAGAAAAGTAAGCACTTATTTGACATAGGGCCTTTTGGAGGAAAATTCCAGGATATGTGCACAAAATAACTTTTATAAAATGGTCTTAGTGCAGTAACAATCAGCTGTTTTTAAGGAAGTGTACATCCTCCGGAATGGCTTTAATATTGTGATCACAGGGCTCTTGCTTTAAAATGGAGTTTAGGCTGGGGAAGGTGAAGGAGGTAGCTGCCTGCATCCTCTCACAGAAAGTTACTGTCACAACTCCTGGAGTCCTGTTGTTTTCCAGGCTCAGACTGTATGGCTGGGTTGCTAGGATACTGTTGTGCTAACTAGATCAATTGTGAAGTACATCTGGTTTGACATGTCCCAGTCTTAGTAGTCCCTCAAATCCGCTTTCATAAATAGAAGTATGCACTTCATACTTGATATTCTCTTCTTACCCGAATATACATCACAACGTTCTGTAAAGAACATCTGACTTGCTGTTTACAATGGCTATAAATGCCACTGGCAGCTAATTCTTTAGTATAATAGGAAGGGAGGAGAAACTGGACACACAAAAAATAGCATTTGAACTGAGAGCTGACTTCTTTGAACAGATGGATAAACAGTGAACTACACTGATGAGGCCGAACATCCAGAAGGATTTATTTTGTTGTTTTAATTGAAGAAATGATAAGAGACGGGTGGCAAAACTGTCTTTTAAAAGGTACAGTATATTAAACTTCTTCCCCATCCTTCCCTTTCCACTATTTCTTATGGCAAACGACCATATAACAGAACCAGAGCAAAGGCCCAATCAATCTCCTGTTGGATTTTTGCCATTAACTTCAGTGGCTTGAAGGATCCAGCTCTAAGGCTACAGAGATTTAGAGGCTCCTAAACAACATGATGTAATGTCTGATCAGAGATCACTGCAGTAAAATGGGAGACGGGGGGTCATAGAATCATAGGGTTAGAAGGGACTGCCAAGGGTCATCTAGTCTAACTCCCTGCCAAGATGCAAGATTTGTTGCGTCTAAACTATCCAAGGGCTTGTCTATACTTACGCGCTGGTTCGGCGGCTGGCAATCGAACTTCTGGGTTCGATTTGTCGCGTCTTGTCTGGACGCGATAAATTGAACCCAGAAGTGCTCCCCGTCGACTCCGGTAATCCTGCTCGCCGCGAGGAGTACGCGGAGTCAACGGGGGAGCCTGCCTGCCGCATCTGGACCGCGGTAAGTTCGAACTAAGGTACGTTGACTTCAGCTACGTTATTCACGTAGCTGAAGTTGCGAACCTTAGTTCGAATTGGGGGGTTAGTGTAGACCAGGCCCTAGACAGATGGCTGTCCAGCCTCCTTTTGAAAACCTCCAGTGAAGGAGCTCCCATAACGTCCCTAGTCACTTACAGTTTGCGGTTCGGGGCCTTGCCATTAATCTGGCTTTCCTTTACAAAAAATATTTATATTCCCTTGATGGTTTAAAAAGAAAGACAATCCTTGTGGTTTTATACAGTATATAGTATCTGCAATCTGAAATGTATTGTTCTTTCTCCTAGCAAGATGTAGTATTTCCATCAATTCTGAAGCCAATATTCTTTCACGTACTTTTATCATATAGTTGGAAAAGAACCAGAAGGGGTTAGAAATGACATTAGAAATCCTTAAGTTACCATGGAAAAGCTGTTACCTACTTGTGAGAAAAAATATTTCTGCTTCTAAAAATATCATCCATCTATATACACAAATTGACCCTGGTGCTGTAAGCAATGGTCTAAAGATTTCTTTGGCTTTTCTACTTTCCTGATTCTTAGTGCAAAATGAATGAATATGAAAGGACACCTGAAATCTGATCAGTTTTGTAAAATTAGTTCTAAAGTAGTTTCAGATATTGTACCTGTTCCCGAGTACCCCACCCAGTCTTTGTGGTTTTACAAACACATTTTCTTAAAACTCTCCCCCTGTTACTCAGTGAAAGACCCTACAATAGTAGGAAAAAACAAAGTCGCAATCTTGCAAACACCTACACACATCAGTAGCGCCATTGAGTTATGCGTGAGTGTTTGCAGAATCGAAACGGGACAGAGTAGAACTGACTATAAAAAGCTATGTCAATTGCACACAGTATACAAACTGCAATAAGAGAGAGAATTGTAGGCACCGTTTCTTACAGTAACTGGTAAAACATTTTCAGACTGATTTGTTTGAAAATTAGCAGTTCATGTAATGATTCTGGTTTTTACTGCTTTCAAATAATCAAGCCTGTTTTAATCTTGTCATGCTACTGTTTATGCTTGTGTTTTTAATTTATTCTTGATAAATAGCCAGTGGCTATCATAACTGGAGCACAATTGGAAAAGGTCACACACATTGGGCCCAACTTCTGGGTTACATGGTGACTAGATTTTATCTGAAAAAAAAAAAAAAGCTGTTTCTAGTCCTCATGGTTGGGAAGAAAAGCTTGAAAAAGGTGTCCCAAGGGTAACTAATGCCGTGATATCTGCCCAGCATCCTAAACAATAGCTCTGATTGGTGAACTGTGCCATTAATCATAGTGGGCTGTTAATTCTGAAACCAACTGCTGGGGGAGGCCTGGCTGATACCACCCCAGCAGAGGATTGTGTCCCCTCATTGCCATGACACCATTGTGTGATGGTGGCAGAGCCTCACGCACACACTCCTTTGCTCAGGAGGGGTGGGGCTGAGACATCCCTTCTCTAGGATGGACTCCAGCCCACCAGAAAACAGGGAAGAGATGGTCCATGGCGAGGGAAGGCCCAATCTTCTCAAAGAGGAGTGGGGGTGGAGTCCCCTGCCAGCCAAACAGATCGCTCTTGTGCAGGAGACCTCTTGCCACTTCACTCCAAACAGGGGTCATGGCCACAGTGTGGGTCATGGCCATGGGGTGAACTTAGCGACCCAGAGTACCTTGGTTAATAATTTGGGCAGATTTATATTTGAGAGGATGGTTAAAAGCTATAGAAGAGAAAAGTTATTTCTCAGACAGACTTAATATACGATCTGGCTCCGTTAAGCTATTTTAGCTGCATCTCCTATGAATCCCTCTCGTTTCCTAACCCCCTTAAAAAAAAAAAAAAATTGATCGTATTACCCTCTTGAAAAGGACAGTTCATTTTAGTCACTTGGTCGAGTTAAATTTAATCCCAGATCTCGATCAACATTCTCTTTCCAGTGTCACTATGTTTACCAAGAATTACAGATGTTAGACATATAGAAGTCAGTCCGTTATGTTAACCAGCTAATATAATGTGTGTTATAGTTGGGAACATGGGGCTAAGGGAGCAGCATATTTTATGGTCTTAAATCTGGAATGTGAGCCTGGATTTGAGACCTAGGAAATACACCTCTACCCCGATATAACACAAATTCTGATATAACGCGGTAAAGCAGTGCTCTGGGGTGGGGAGCGGGGCTGCGTACTCCGGCGGATCAAAGCAAGCTCGATATAAGTTTCACCTATAACGCGGTAAGATTTTTTGGCTCCCAAGGACAGCGTTATATGGAGGTAGAGGTGTAGTCTGGTGTAGAATCTCAAGAGTTCTCCAGATGTAACTTGCATTTCAGTGACGGATGAAATGATGCTTAATTAACGCTCATACCATCGTAATCTTCATCTAAGGATTGCAAAATGCTTTACAAATGAATACTAATAAAACACTGACTTAACCAACCCATCAAAATAACAGATTACAGAAAGCATATATATCAATAGATTGAATTAAAAGCTTCAGTCTTGGTTAGCAGATTGCACATCAAAGCTTTTATTTTTTATTTATTTATTTATTTTTGGCTAGTGGGCTTTTTATTTTTAATTTGCTACAGTTACGGTCCAGTTGTGAGAAGACACTTTGTGGAGCAGATCACAGCAGTATGGAACTGCCAGGGCTAATCCAAAATGGATCTGATTACTAGGGCTGTCAAGCGATTAAAACAATTAATCACACGATTAAAAAAATTGTGATTAATCGCGTGATTAATCGCACTGTTAAACAATAACAGACTATCATTTATTTAAATATTTTTGGATGTTTTCTACATTTTCAAATATACTGATTTCAATTACAACACATAAGAACGGCCATACTGGGTCAGACCAAAGGTCCATCCAGCCCGGTATCCTGTCTGCTGACAGTGGTCAATGCCAGGTGCCCCAGAGGGAGTGAACCTAACAGGTAATGATCAAGTGATCTCTCTCCTGCCATCAATCTCCACCCTCTGACAAACAGAGGCTAGAGACGCCATTCCTTACCCATCCTGGCTAATAGCCATTAATGGACTTAACCTCCATGAATGTATCTAGTTCTCTTTTAAACCCTGTTATAGTCCTAGCATTCGCAACCTCCTCAGGCAAGGAGTTCCTAAGGTTGACTGTGTGCTGTGTGAAGAACTTCCTTTTATTTGTTTTAAACCTGCTGCCCATTAACTTCATTTGGTGGCCCCTAATTCTTGTATTATGGGAACAAGTAAATAACTTTTCCTTGTTCACTTTCTCCACATCACTCATGATTTTATATACCTCTATCATATCCCCCCTTAGTCTCCTCTTTTCCAAGCTGAAAAGTCTTAGCCTCTTTAATCTCGCCTCATATGGGACCTGTTCCAAACCCCTAATCATTTTAGTTGCCCTTCTCTGAACCTTTTCTAATGCCAGTATATCTTTTTTGAGATGAGATCACATTTGTACGCAGCATTCAAGGCTGGAGGGAGGTTACTAGAGGAGTTTCTCAGGGATCAGTTTTGGGACCAATCTTATTTAATCTTTTTATTACTGACCTTGGCACAAAAAATGGGAATGTGCTAATAAAGTCTGCGGATGACACAAAGTGGGGAGGTATTGCCAATACAGAGAAGGACTTGGATATCATACAGGAAGATCTGGATGACCTTGTAAACTGGAGTAATAGTAATAGGATGAAATTTAATAGTGAAAAGTGCAAGGTCATGCATTTAGGGATTAATAACAAGAATTATTGTTATTAGCTGGGGACGCATCAGTTGGAAGTAACAGGAGGAGAAGGACCTTGGAGTATTGGTTGATCACAGGATAACTATGAGCTGCCAATGTGATATGGCCGTGAAAAAAGTTAATGCGGTCTTGGGATCCATCAGATGAGGTATTTCCAGTAGAGATAAAGAGGTGTTAGTACCGTTATACAAGGCACTGGTGAGACCTCATCTGGAATACTGTGTGCAGGTCTGGTGTCCCATGTTCAAAAAGGATGAATTCTAACTGGAACAGGTACAGAGAAGGGCTACTAGGATGATCCGAGGAATGGAAAACCTGTCTTATGAAAGGAGACTCAAAGAGCTTAGCTTGTTTAGCCTAATTAAAAGAAGGCTTAGGGGAGATATGATTGCTCTCTATAAATATATCAGAGGAATAAATACCAGGGAGGGAGAGGAATTATTTAAGTTCAGTACCAATTTGGACACAAGAACAAATGAATATAAACTGGCCATCAGGAAGTTTAGACTTGAAATTAGACAAAGGTTTCTAACCATCAGAGGACTGAAGTTCTGGAACAGCCTTCCAAGGGGAGTAGTGGGGTCAAAAGACATATCTGGCTTCAAGACTAAGCTTGATAAGTTTATGGAGGGGATGGTATAATGAGATTGACTATTATCGGTAAATATGCCCAATGGCCTGTGATGGGACACTAGATGCGGTGGGATCTGAGATACTACAGAGAATTCTTTCCTGGGTGTCTGGCTGGTGAGTCTTGCCACATACTCAGGGTTTAGCTGATCGCCATATTTGAGGTCGGGAAGGAATTTTCCTCCAGGCCAGATTGGCAGAGGCCCTGGGCGTTTTTCGCCTATCTGCAGCGTGGGGCACGGGTCACTTGCTGGAAGATTCTCTGCACTCTGAAGTCTTTAAACCATGATTTGAGGACCTCAATGGCTCAGACATAGGTTTGATACAGGAGTGGGGGGTGAGATTCTGTGGCCTGCGTTGTGCAGGAGGTCAGACTAGATGATCATAATGGTCCCTTCTGACCTTAAAGTCTATGATTCTATGTGGGCGTACCATGGATTTATATAAGGGCAATAAGATATTCTCCATCTTATTCTCTATCCCCTTTTTAATTATTCCTAACATCCTGTTTGCTTTTTTTGACTGCCGCTGCACACTGCGTGGATGTCTTCAGAGAACTATCCATGATGACGCCAAGATCTTTCCTGACTAATTGTAGCAAAATTAGCCCCCGTTATATTGTATGTATAGTTGGGGTTATTTTTTCCAATGTGCATTACTTTACATTTATCCACATTAAATTTCATTTGCCATTTTGTTGCCCAATCACTTAGTTTGGTGAGATCTTTTTGAAGTTCTTCACAGTCTGCTTTGGTCTTAACTATCTTGAGCAGTTTAGTATCGTCTGCAAACTTTGCCACCTCACTGTTTATCCCTTTCTCCAGATCATTTATGAATAAGTTGAATAGGATTGGTCCTAGGACTGACCCTTGGGGAACACCACTAGTTACCCCTCTCCATTCTGAAAATTTACCATTTATTCCTGCCTTTTGTTCCCTGTCTTTTAACCAGTTCTCAGTCCATGAAAGGATCTTCCCTTATCCCATGACAACTTAATTTACGTAAGAGCCTTTGGTGAGGGACCTTGTCAAAGGCTTTCTGGAAATCTAGGTACACTATGTTCACTGGATTCCCCCTTGTCCACATGTTTGTTGACCCATTCAAAGAACTCTAATAGATTAGTAAGACGTGAAACCCTGTTGACTTTTGCCCAACAATTTATGTTCTTCTGACAATTTTATTCTTTACTATTGTTTCAACTAATTTGCCTGGTACTGACGTTACACTTACCGGTCTGTAATTGCCAGGATCACCTCTAGAGCCCTTTTTAAATATTGGCGTTACATTAGCTATCTTCCAGTCATTGGGTACAGAAGCTGATTTAAAGGACAGATTACAAACCATAGTTAATAATTCCACAATTTCACATTTGAGTTCTTTCAGAACTCTTGGGTGAACGCAATCTGGTCCTGGTGACTTGTTACTTTTAAGTTTATCAATTAATTCCAAAATCTCCTCTAATGACCCTTCATTCTGTGACAATTCCTCAGATTTGTCGTCTACAAAGGACGGTTCAGGTTTGGGAATCACCCTAACATCCTCAGCCGTGAAGACTGAAGCAAAGAATTCATGACTTTATCATCTTTAAGTGCTCCTTTTGTAACACAGAATACAAAGTGTACAGTGCTCACTTTATATTTATTTTTGATTACAAGTATTTGCACTATAAAAAAACAAAAGAAATAGTATTTTTCAGTTCACCTAATACAAGTACTGTAGTGCAATCTCTTTATCATGAAAGTTGAACTGACAAATGTAGAATTATGTACAAAAAAACCTGCATTCAAAAATAAAATAATGTAAAATTTTAGAACCTGCAAGTCTACTCAGTCCTACTTCTTGTTCAGCCAATTGCTCAGACAAACAAGTTTGTTTACATTTGCAGGAGATAATGCTGCCTGCTTCTTGTTTACAATATCACCTGAAAGTGAGAACAGGCATTCTCATGGCACTGTTGTAGCCAGCGTAGCAAGATATTTACGTGCCAGATACGCTAAAGATTCATATGTCCCTTCATGCTTCAGCCACCATTCCATGGGACATGTTGATGACAGGTTCTGCTTTATAACAGTCCAAAGCAATGCGGACTGATGCATATTCATTTTCATTATCAGATGCCACCAGCATCTTTTGCTCATCATTTTTACAGTGCAAATATTTATAATAAAAAATAATATACACTTTGATTTCAGTTACAACACAGAATACAATATATATGAAAATGTAGAAAAACATCCAAAATATTTAATAAATTTCAATTGGTATTCTATTGTTTAACAGTGCGATTGAAACTGCGATTAATTTTTTCAATTGTGATTAATTTTTTTGAGTTAACTGCGTGAGTTAACTGCGATTAATTGATAGCCGTACTGATTACCTTTCTTTGGAATTTGGTAGCCAGGAAAGCAAGTCAGAGAGTTGTTAATCATTTGTATTCTAGTAGCACCGAGAGGCCCCTACTGAGATCAGGACTCCATTGGGCTGGGTGCTGGACAAATACATAATGAGAGAAAAATTGTACTCCAAAGAGATTACAGACTAAATAGGTGACAGATAAAGGATATGAAGGGAGACAAAGGTGCCGAGAGGTGAGATGACTTGCCAGACCTAACACAATCGGGTCAGTCATAGCTGGGAACAGATCTAAGGTCTCCTGAGTCTCAGTTTGATGCCATCTCCGTTGGACCAGATGGAGCCAAATGTGTTCTTTCATTTGGTTCTTTGGGGATGCTCTCCTCTAAAGTACACTGTCAGCTTGAGAAATGACAGAGACAAGATGGGTACGTAATATCTTTTATTGGACCAACTGCTGTTGGTGAGAGAGAAGCTTTCAAATTACACAGAACTGCTGCTTTAGAGCTCTGTATAGCTCGAAAGCGCATCTCATTCAACAACAGCAGTTGGTCCAACAAAAGGTATTACCTCACCACCGAGTCTCTCTAATAGCCTGGGACCAACACAGCTACACCAACACAGCAAACAACTTGAGAAATGGTCAATTTAGATCATTAAAAGTGGTTTCAGGTGATACAGCTGTCAGGGTTTGTGGGTTTACAGTCACATTTTCTTGTTTTTTATTAAAGCGTTTTTCCTCTTCCTTGTTGCCATGTGACAAGCCCACACCAACAACAGAGGAAACTGATTTAGTCCATGATTCTGCAAACACCCATGTGCTTAACTTCAAGCGTATGAGTAGTTCCATTGCAATCAATGGGATTACTCCAGGTTTAAAGTTAAGCACACGAGTCCGCATTTGTGAGACTGGAACTTAACTGACCATACAGAGGAAATCTGTGGAAAATAATGTACATGTCAAACACACTAAGTAAATACATTGGGCAGAGAGGAAACTGTTCTTTCTCCACTCTCTTTCATCTTATCTAGTAGTCTTGGGTGCTACTTATAACAATAGCAGAGGAAAAAATTGGAAAAGCAGTATACTTTTTGTTAGTTGACCCTTCCCTTTTAATATACGTTTTGTTTGACTGCTGCTTCACAGAATTCCTATATTTCCTGTGGCTTCTACTCTATATCTCTGCTTTTGAAAATTATATATCTTTAGCTGAAGGTTATAATAAATAAACGTATCTTCTTTGCATTCACTGCAATCAAGTCCTATTTATTCTCTACCGCAAGGAACACGACATTGGGAAGGCCTCCCAGATGTGGAGTTTGGGTGCACTGCAGCCAGTGGTGAGCACAGACGCTGCAGGTATTGTTGATGGCTTTGTTAAGGTTACAGAACACAGTCAGAGTTGCGTGTGCCCACTGACTCTCAGGATCAGGCTCTTATTACCTCAGGCTGCTCAATTCATGAAGCATCAGAGAATTCTCAGAAGGCAGATACTTTAGGGAAATGAAATATGACAGAGAAAGGCAGGACATGAGAGAAGCTTTTTTTTAAAATTAGGTGGGAAGAATGTATCTTGATTCCCTGAGGCAGCTGATAGCATGAGAAAGCAAGAAAAATCCCCATAAGACGAGAGATTCACTGACAAGTACAATTTGCACTGGAGGAACTGCTGAATTTTGACTTGTAATTCAGCTGGCGTTAAAATCTTATAGTCATTTGTCTTTTCAACTGCTTACCCTGTTTAGTTCAACGGGAAACAAAATGTTGGGAGGGACGTGCGTGTGCTTGGTCTGCTGCCTGCAGGGAGATGATACTGTGGCTATGGGTACATCTATACTTACCTCCGGGTCCGGCGGTAAGCAATCGATCTTCTGGGATCGATTTATCGCGTCTTGTCTAGATGTGATAAATCGATCCCAGATCAATCTCTGAAGTGCTCGCCGTCGACGCCGGTACTCCTGCTCCGCGAGAGGACTACACGGAGTTGACGGGGGAGCCTGCCTGCCGCGTGTGGACCCGTGGTAAGTTTGAACTAAGATACTTCGACTTCAGCTACGTTATTCACGTAGCTGAAGTTGCGTATCTTAGTTCGAAATGGGGTGTTAGTTTGGACCAGCCCTAAGAGGTCTATACGACCATCTTATGTTGGTATAACTACGTCGCTCAGGGGTGGTGGAGTACCTCTGCCGACAGGAGAGCGTCTCCCATCGGCATCTTCGCTAAGTGCTAAAGTGGCACAGTGGCACTGCTGCAGCGCTGTAAGCGTAGACGAGCCCTGTAAGGGCTTTAACAAAGGGATGGGGAAAGTTAGAGACAATAGAGCAGCATTTCCAAAGGCCTTCCTATCTGCAGTGTGAGTGTTCAAAAGTCACTTCAAATCTGTGGGTACAGTATTGGTATTTAAACCTCTGTGTTGCCCATTGAGGGACTGATTCCCTCCATCCCTTGTGTATCCATCCAAAACTCATTGACTTCCGGGGGAGCTTTGGGTTCCCAAGGAATACAGGGTTAAACCTTTGTGACAGGAGGGCCTCTCCCTCCCCCAAGTCTGAGCAGCCCATCCCTGAGTCCATCAAATCCTCCTCTCTTTCTTTTGTAGGGTATAACTAAAGTTCAAACAAACATTCTCTCCTTTCGGGTGCTTCAAGCAGAAGAGCACTGCTTTCTCCTTACTTGACTGCATTAGACTGGCCCCTCTTTGCTGCTGCTTCCTCTGATATGTAGCAGTAGGGCTTGATAGATTGTTAAGACCAACTGCATGTGGACCATAACTCTGTAGAGCTGATAGAGGACTGACTCTTGACTCTACCTGGGTCTCCAGGTAGTACACTCTGTCACATCCTTTAATGCGTGGTATGGATCATCTAACAAGGGATTTTCCGTCTCTTGTATTGGAGCATCCTGGAGCCCCCAACAACATACTTTTGTCCTGCAAGCATCACAGATTAGGGACAGGGCTAAGGGCATTTCCCCTCCATTTAAGTTAAGAGCAAACCATTGTGGAGCGGTCCATGTTGGATCTGTAAGGGTTTTAGCTTCCCCTTGTTGTAGGCTGCCTTTTTGCCTGTAATCTCCCAATTGCATTGACCCTGTTAGCAATCCGTTGTAGATCAGGTGTGCATAGTGAAGATGCAGAGAAGAGACGGGAACACTCCTGCCCTTGTGTATCAGAACCATCCTGCCCCCATCCCAAGCTATGAAAGTGCTGCTTCGGTGTCTTGCTACCCATGTGGCAGTCTGCTTTTCTTCTAGTTTAGCCATCAGCTCATCTAGATCCTAGTGCTTAAAACCGTGACTTTCCCATTTATTAGTCTAAAGACAGTTGGTCTTCAAGCCAATTGCTTGAGTTGCCGATAGAGGATTTTGGTCTTGTCAGTGTTCCTAAGATGATCCTTTCCTAGTTCATACAGGGAACAGATGCATGTTTTTTATCTCTTCCTCCCCTCCTGATCTTGTATAATTTGTGACTCCTATGTCCTTACTGACATTCATACTGTTATTTTATACTCCTTCCTGGGTTGGGTGGTCCTGAGAGGCGGTGAGAGAGATAGAGAAATGAGATTGTCAGAACACTCCAACACGTTCATGTGGGTGATAGGACCTTCAAAGTCTTTTGCATTTTAAGTTATGTCAAAATATCATTACTTTTCTGGCACCCACATTTAATTCCTATTGATGATGACAGTCTCGCTTGAAAATTGGGTTAACAAATAATAGCAAATCCAGATAGTTTGTTCAGCTTCATAAATGTTTTTCTAATGGTGGCTCAGTGGATTGTAACAGAACATAGAGCCTTTCCTCTCTAGGTTGCTGGATCAAATCCATCCCTCGTTACATTGTAAGCTCTTGGTGCAGGGACCGTCTGTTTGTGCAGTGTATAGCACCAGGGGGTCCTGGTCCAGACAGGGGTTCTTAGGCTCTACAGCAATATAAATAATAATAGACCAAAAGTTATTGCCATTCAGTGGCTGTCTGGTGGCCTTTGTTATGGTCTTAGTCCAGAGTCCAGCAGGCAGATGTCTGTATCTCAAAAACGACCACCACAATTAACACGTTGGTTGGCGGTCAGAGCAGCGAGGCCAAAGGATTACTAGGTACGGAGGCTGAAGTACTGTCGCCACCTGGCGGTATTCTAGATTAGGGCTAAGGCCCATAAGTGGGGCAGTGTGTGGAAGTTTGCATTGCTGCTGTCCATGCTGAACCCGATCTGTGAATAATCGAGGATTGAGGGCCATCAATCCGGCATCTTTCAGCAACGGAAAGTTTGCATGCAATTTTAAGAATAGAAGATCATGCTTTGTTGAGAGCTTTGATTGAAGATGCTCAATCCTTGCCATACTTTCATCCCAGCTGCTGTGTTACAAACCCATAAGTAGGAAAAGATGTGTCTGCTGTTTGGCTTTCTAACTCCAAATTAACTTTATTTTTTTTAAACTACAGATCAACTTGAACGTGTATTCTTACGTCTTGGCCATGCAGAAACAGATGAGCAGTTACAGAATATTATATCCAAATTCCTACCCCCTGTCCTGCTCAAACTGTCCAGCACGCAGGAAGGAGTGCGTAAAAAGGTAAGGGTGCAGTTATTGTAAGATTTCCAGTCACTGGAGATGTAGACATCCATGATGTATCGATGATTTGGTGTTACTGGCTGCTTTCCATAAGCGAATATATTCTGTGTAATGTTAATGTGATGTGTAGAGTCACTCCTGTTTGCTGTCAGACCAGGATACTTGCAATAGTCATTGCTATCATTCACTTAACTGGTTGTGTGTCAGTTCAGGGCAACTGCACCTGTATTTCCCCCTTGGTGGTCCAGCAAGGGCACCCACTCATAGGCTCCCAGCTCCTCAGCTGTCCCCTTGTGGGCGGAGACCCACGTCTCTCCCCTCCTGACTGGGGTTTTTCCAGGCTCCACAACTCCCTGCCTTACACTGTGAGTTCCCCAGTCAGTCGGATGGTCTTAATGGCTTGTGCCTGCACTTTGCTTTCTCCTTGGAGGCTATACACCGTGTAATTGCCCTCAGTGATATCACACAGCCCTTTCTAAGAAAGCACGTTTGTTCTACAGATGAAAGCAATACAGAGAAAACATTAAAAACAAAAGAAGCTGCACCCATGCTAATAAGCTTATTGGAAATCATGCCCAACTCCAGCAGGGGCTCCGGTAGGAGTCAGTCCTTCAAACCCCACCAAGGGATTCTTCTGTGGTTACAAGTTCCTAACAGCTGGTAGCTCAGAATAGACTCCCCCAAGTGTCTGTATAAAGTCACTCCTTTATATGGTTTGGGCCTTTGATCTTGGGGGGGAGAATCCCCCCCCTTCAGGGCAAAGGCTGGGTTTTTGCATAATTGTGGGTGGGGAATTTGCATTCATCTCTCTCCTAGATATTTCCTGGGAAATCCACTTCACATGTGTTGTCCCAAAAGTTCATTCTTATCTGCCACATTGTGCATTATAGTCCTTTGATCATCAAGGCCCTCACTAATACATAACCTTTGCATTTAATACAATGGACTCCGGAGATACTTAAACTTAATTCAATATCTCCCAAAGATATTGCAGGAAACTGCCGTATCTGTTACAGGGTGCACTAGAAATCTGGGAATAGCAACTGAGAGATGGGCTACCACGGAGATCCAGGCTTTTTTTTGGAATCTGCCAACCCCCCCCTCTCCACCCCAATGTTATAAATCTTGTGCAAGTGGGGAAACTATTGTCCCACTATGGCCAAAGTTTTCTAAAAAGCTCAACACCTACAGTCGGGGCCAGATTTTCAAAAGAGCTCAGCTCCCATTTAAGCACCAAAAACTAGTCCCAATTGTGGGTGCCGAACACTTGAAAATCTGGCATTAGATGCGTATTGTTGTCAACATGCTGAAAGGACTGTTGTGAGAGAGAGCATCTGGCTAGCTGGTGAAGTTCCTTAGTGTCTGGGTATGTGATGTGTTTTCTTCTTTCAAGTTGGAATTTGTTAACCAGATTCATCTGAATGGTTATGCGTAGGAAAAGGCCAAAGACTGCAATTTTTAAAAATTAAAAATCTTATGTAATTTAAGGAAGAAACCTTTTTAAAATGACAAATTAATATTTTTGTTTTGGTGTGGGCTTAACATTAAATTGTAAACCAAAAAATATTACTCACTTTACTTTCCTGTCTAGACCAAAGTTTGATATTTTCCATGCAAAAGATATCATGAACATAACCGATCATTTTCCTGTGCTCCCAAATGTTTGTAAGGTCCACTCTCGGCAGGGAAATACAGAATCCTGAATGTTGTTCTTGACAAAATGGGGTGGGGGAGGAATTGACTCTTCCAGTATTTTTGTTTTGAAAATTATTTTAAATCCCGATTTACAGATTATTCTGTTGTTGGTTTTTAATTATGTTTACGGTTCTAATCTTAAACAAATATACAGGAAAATTATTCTAAATGAAGTGTTTAGCAGCCAATCAAAGGTGATTAAAAACCTAACTAACCACTCGTAAACCTCAGCAAAGATCTAATCGGCACTATGCATTTGTGCAGAGAAACCTGTTCAACGCAAGCTCTGCTTTTGATACATTATTTACCTCAAAGCCTTGCTTTTCAATCTGCGGGCTCACTTTAGTCTCACTTCTAAACTACCACAAGAGACTGAGAAATATGGCATGTTTTCAGACACCAACAACTTTTCAAAATATACCGAATGGTCTGTGCTAACGTTGGCTCTGATTCAGCCAAGAACGTTGGCCTCCCTCTTTAGACCCATCCCTATTCAGCGAAGCACTTAAACACATTTGAAGTCAAAGGGAGCTAAGCACAAGCTTAACTTTAAGCGCTTGCTGAATTGTGGTCTGAGAAAACAAAGGCCAATAAGCCAGATGAATGAAATCGGAAATGGAAAGATGCTGGCATAATCTAAGTGGCAAAACCCCTGCAGCGTAGATATAGTTATAGGATATAAAAGTGCTTTTGCGGTATAGCTTGCTCGGGAGTTTTGGGAGTTTAAATAAGCTCTAACAGTGTAAGGCATACTTTATACTGGGATAATTGCATCTACATTGGGGCTTTTACCGGCATAACAGTGTTAGCAAAAAATAATCCCACCTCCTGGTTATACTGGTAAAACTTTCAAGTGTAGACTAGCCCTAAATGTCATTGTTGGTCTTAACATAGTTTTAGAAGAGCAGGAGTAGTTTCTTCAGTTCCAACCAGTTTTTCCACCATACATAGGGTTTCTCTGACCATCAGTACTTTTCCTCCTCAGGCTTCCCTCCCCTCCCTTTGATTTCTTCCAACTAGCATGTTACTTCATTTCCCTTGCTCTCATCTTGAATTCTTTGACTGCTAGCACAGTGCCAGGTGTCTCTAGGATGGGTCATAGACATGTAGACTGAGTGAGAGGTCGAGGCCGACCGCTTACCTTGAAACCCTCCATATACCTTCTTAACTAACTTAGAAAATCTAATACCTCCTCAGTCAAACCCAGACACATCTGATTCGAACCAGCTTCTTTCTCAACTGCCATCCTGAATGGTTTAACCAGGTGCCCCAAACTGTCATTGTATATGGAAGTTCTCTTGCTGTGATTACAATCTGCTATGCTTTGTTCTCCTGCATAATGTGTTTTGGGTGTAATTCCCTCCCCCACTCTGTATAATAGCAATAATATGTGGTTACAGGTGAAATACCCACAATTAACTGCTTTAAGGTTTGCTACATGTGTTTGCTGGGTTAGCTGACCAGGCAGTGGTTTATAGACTCTCATCACACCCCAGTTCCATGTTATTGCTCAACTGTCTATGAAAGCTTTTTATGCTACCTCTTGCACTGTGCTGGATCCCTCTCTCCCTGAGTTTGGAGAGGGAACTAGATTATATCCCCTACAAGCCCATACAATGAGAGGCCAAGCTAGATCAAAATCAGTTTGAATTGCACCTATAAATAAACTGAAGTGCTAATTGTCCTCCGCTCCAGCTGACTTCTGTGGATCTTTGGGGTTGCTCAGCTAGCCAGTGCAGTCTCTAGAGCATAGGTGTATTAGTATTTCTCACAGAAAGCATACAGGCAGACAACTGCTTTCTGCACCAGCAGAAACATCCGTTACGTCTTCAGGAGTAGCCCCGAAAGCAGGACATTGCAGTAATCCCCTCTGGTGGTAACGAAGGTGCAGGTAGCCAGGGTGAGCGCTACATCAAAAAGAAAAGAGTTGCAACTTTCATGCCAGTTTAGATGGGAGAAAAAGCACTCATGGCCACTGCTGCTATCTGCGGCTCCAGAAGTAGCAGAGATTTGAACAAGTTATCCAAGTTGCTAACTTGGGTAACACAAGATGTGCAGACTCTCCCGGCTGAGATAGTAAAGGTCAGCTCTGCTATTTCCTCCAGTCATTTTCCCCTAGCCTGCCAACACTGACTCTGTGTTCTCCATGCTGCGCTTCAGCTAGCTAACTCTCATCCAAAGCCCAGTCTCCGCTAGACACCAGGAAGGCTGATAGTGTGTATTGGGTAGATTATGCCCAGGTGCTTCAGGAACAGGGTTGACCGTGTGCAGTCTGGAGTGTTTGGCCCAGATGAGGCACTTGGGAGGGGAGAAGGTGGTATACAAACAGAGCTGTCCCTTGGGTAGGGCGAATCAGGGTGACTGCTCCGGGCCCTGTGCTTTGGGGGCCCCGTGAGCCGGTGCAATTGGCTGGCGCAGTTGGTCCTAGAAGAGATGAATCCATCGCTTCCGCCCTGGGACTCCCACCCCGGGCCCTGCGCAATTGGCTGGCACGGTCAATCCCAGAAGAGAGGAATCAGTCACTTCTGCCCCAGGCCCCGCACCCTGCTAGGGACGTCCCTGTATACAAATGTTCTAGCTCAATTTAATTACTGTTTCGTTTAATGTGAATCCTTTATTTTCTTTTCTCAAACTGATTTGGCAAGTGCTAGATTTTTAGTACTAGAATCCTTCTCTGTCCATAGGGTACAGCACTGATGGCACATTGCAACCTTCTCCACATCACTCTGCCAGCATTCCTCCATCTTGAGATACAGCCGCCAACTATATATAGAGAGACAAGTTAACTCTCCTAATCATTTCTTCCTTGACATCTCTTCCAATCCTGCTAACAAGGGCACCACTTGTGGTGGATGGTTTTGTGATGTGGATGAGAGTCTGCTAGAAAGTGTCTGGAGACCACCAACGCATTTCATGCAGGCTAATGGATAATATGATAAATGATGGCAGCCATCTTGTCAAAGAGTTGGGAACTAAGTCATGCAGAACTGTTTGGCCTGTTCTGTGTTTAATGGATCATATTATATTGGGAACATATTGAACCCAAAGCTGAGGTTAATAATTTTTTCTCCCTCCCAGGTCATGGAGCTCCTAGTTCACTTGAATAAACGCATCAAAAGTCGTCCAAAAATTCAACTTCCAGTAGAGACTTTACTAGTCCAATACCAAGATCCCGCTGCAGTTTCCTTTGTCACCGTAAGTACCATTCTTCCAATAACATTACCTGATTTGTACAAAGGTGAGCTTTCTATTTTTTTAGAGGCTCCTCGTGGTACTTAACTCTGCCAGTTCCCTTCAGAAACCTATTATTGTGATATGAGAGATGCTTTAAAGTGACTTAAAATAAACAACTATATGCCACTAGCATGGGTGAAACTAGTAGTTTTATGAAACCACTAAATTGCTGACAACTTTTTGTGAGACAACTTCAATTATTCTCCAACTTTCGTGAGTACTTGAAATTGACAGATTTGTTGTTTGTATTAGTCGCACCTAGAGGCCCCATTGTGCCAGGTGCAGAACCAGCACCTATTGAGTGAATCTCTGCCCTGAAGAGGTTACAATTTAGGGCCACGATCCTGCAAATATATAAACATGTGCTTGTCTTTATGCACATGAGTAGTATGTGTAAGTATTTTCAGGATCAGGGCCTTGATAGATGAGACAAAGCAGGAGACAGAAGGGAATTTTTCAGAAGGGAAACTTTATCAGATTCATTTAGTCTTAAACTACTAACCACTTTGTGAAACTAGTGAAGACCATTCTTAGCTGAACTGTAGTGTGTGTATTACAAATACTGATACTGATTTCATGGGAAAGACTGCAGAACATTGGAAAAGACCTGTCTTCCCTCTCATTGCTCTGCTGCTAAGCCATGCATGTTCTTAACGGAAAATAACATCCTTGGGAGCGGAGATGGAAATGTTTAAACTGTCATTAAGTAGCATTCACTTCCACTGGAGCCCTGGAAGCAGCTGATTGTCCAAAAGCAAGAGCGAACAATGGGAGAAATTGTACATGAGCTTTATCTTGGACGAGGCCAAGGATTTACAAGATGTTCATATTCTGTAGAACACTGAGAGAAACATCTTGTGGGACGGTAAACTTGAAAAGCAGCTTTGTGTGCCATCGTTGTTGTCTATGTCAAAAATCTGCTGACAATCCTATACTGAAGTGATGTATGTTGTTTCTCACAGTGTAGTCAGTTTTGTGATGTTTTAATAAATACCGTGACTACAAAGAAACATAGCCCAGCTCACCTCTGCATTGTGTTGGTCGGCTTAACGGTGCTAAGAACATAAGAACATTGTGAATCCTTTCCATTGTGAATCACTGCTTATATTTCATTACTGAACATTTGAATTAAATACCACAGAGGTCACCTCAGAATGGTCTCTTGCTAACTTCTCACAATGGTTTGATCTTTTAAAAAATTATTAATCCGATAAACCAGTCAAGGTCATGTGTGCGTGCAAATTGGAGAAGAGCTGTAACCATTTCAGAAGATGATAGTAATTTAGTAGGTCCATGCTTAACTTAATCCAGCTGGAGTAACATGGTTAGATAATTGTTATCAGACACCTGGACTTAATTTGCCGCTACACTTTGTCTTAAAAAAAGTACTTGGCTCAATGAATCTTCATCCAGGGCTCAAAATTCCTGTTCACGCAAACAGAGTCCTTATTTATCTACAGATCAAATGTACTGATCCAACATTATCCAGCCATTATGACTAAGCTTTGACTTTGAACGACTACCTCTACACACTAGAGAGTAGTCATCTCTCTGTGGGTATTTAGTCTTTAGCCGCTTGGTTGAGATTGAGAAGACTGCCAACTCTAGTGGTAGTTCTAGTAATATGGGCACTTGTGCACTGGGAATTGGATTGATTCCTGCACCCCAACACAATTGTTTTAACCAGGTCATTGAACAGACAGCAGGTAACCATTCTATATCACTACAAACCAGAGCTGGATTTGAACCAGCACTTTAGCAGTGCAAGGGGTTCCTCTCCTGTTATCAACCTCTTGTGCTGCCCTATCCCACAGCTCTGTATTTTTAATTTTATTTACAGCTTTTGACAAGGAGGATTTAGAAATGTTTTCAAAGGACCTCTTGCTTATGTTGCAGAACTCCATAGTTACCCCATAGTTCAGTTTTATTTCCTTTCAGAAATAGGGGCCTGAGAAAGTGAGAGAGAGGCATTCTCGTAAGTGTCTGTCCTGGGGGGCACTCACCGCACGTGGCGCTTCCCCTGGGTTGCTCTGGAGATTAGTTCTGGCCAGGCATTACGCCATCCTCTGGTGCTGTCTCTCCCATCGTCCTCTCATCCTGCGGACCCAGGAACTGCAGCCTCGGCTTTGTGACTCGGCCCTCTAGCTGGGTCACTACATGGTTCCCCTTCTGTGGGGTGTAACACAGTCTGTCCTGGAACAAATAGTCCTCTGTGTCCTCTGCCTAGTATGCCGTGTCCCCAGTGGCTGGTAGGGAAACCTGGGCCCGCCTTATACTTTGGGTTCCAGCCCAGGGGCCTTCTCTTCAGCAACCAAGGTCTGGTCCCCTATTCCTTGCTGCTTTTCCCCTGAGCCTTCTCCTACCTTCCTGCCCCCTGGTTTACCAGCCTCCCAACTCCCTCCTCCCAGGGAGTGACCGTGGACTACCCTCTATAGTCCTGAACGCTCCTCCCAGGGAGTATCTGCCACCTACTTCCCTGCAGCCCCCTTCTGTTGCCAGCTACCTGGCTTTATATAGGACCCTTCTGTTCCTGTCCAGCTGAGCTTCATGTCTGATTAATCAATCTCTGCTCCCTGGCTGCTCCTCCAGGTGCCATCTATGGGTTAATTAGGCCTAATTTACTCTCTCAGGGCCAGTGTGGGGAGTAGACTCTGTCACAGTGCCTTACTCAGGAAACCTTCCATTGAAGTCAGCAGTGATAAGAGCAGAATAGGTGCTGAACCTGCCAGTAGAAAACTATCGGTTAATCATCGTAAGCCCTGGAAATAATTGCTTGGTCTTTCAGACCCTCAGTTATTATGTACAACAATGTCAGAAATGTACCATATGGGGCTAGTTTAACAAAATCCATTTTTCTTTGCATTGATATTACATATATATTTTTTTACCCTGGCAGAATTTTACTATAATTTATGTTAAGATGGGTTACCCTCGTTTGCCTGTGGAAAAACAATGTGAATTGGCGCCTACTCTCCTCACTGCAATGGAAGGGAAACCACAACCACAGCAAGACAGGTATGATTATCTGCACTTGGAATGAAAGAAGCCTATATCATTAGAATAAAATGAAATGCACTTTTTCTTGGTGATCATTTGGTTACCTAGAAAGACTTGCACGATGGATAATATATTCAGAAATCCAGCTTTGCTTCCTGACCATTAGTTAGCATGGAGGACGCCTCAGGGCAGGGATTGTCTCATATGTTGAATCTATATAATGCCCAGCACAGTAGGGCATCAATTTGATGGGGGGTGGGGTCTCTAGGTGGTACTATAGGACAGATCTGTCTAAACTTTCAAAAGCAGCTGATGATTTGGGGTGCCCAACTTGAGACACCTTAAAGAAACCTAACCTTCAGAGAGTGCAGAGCACTGGCCCTCTGAGAGCTAGGCCTTTTTAAAGTGCGTCACGTTGGGCACCCCAAAATTGAGGCATCCAAACTCGTGTCGCGTTTGGAAATGTATCGTAATAGATAAGATACTGACTATTACAGGCCAGGTATAGGAGCTGCTGTGTGCCAAGCACTTCTGGCAGTGCAAAGGGGCCCTAAAATGAGTGTAAATGTCATCATCGTCACTTACTTGAAAGTGCCTTTATGCTACCAGAGTGGTAAAAAGCGGTTTAATTATAAACGAGAATCGGGGGGGTAAAATCTCGGCCTTGTTGAAATCAATGGCAAAGTTCCGGTTAACTATAGTGGGGCCAGGATTTCAACATCGGCGTGTAAGTGGGAACTGTTGGGTGCTGAGGCCTTTTGGAAACCTGGCTGTACATGTACAGCAAATAGACATGGTGTAAGTTTGCTTCATAACTCTGGGTCTGATCCCATGAGGTGCTCATCCCCCTCTACTCCAGCTAACTTCAATGGGACTTTGAGGGCGCTCAGCCCTGTGCAGGATCAGAGCCCAGGTTTTGAACGAGAGATGTTCTCTGTGAGTCTCTTTGGTTGCAGTTTTTGAAGCTAGATTGTGTGTGTTTAAATGAATTCACATAAGTACAACGTAGTAATGTTCTTAAAAATGTGGACATAGATAATTAATTCTTATCCTTGCTTGTGGGTTTGTATTTTTTTTGTTTTGTTTTTTTTTTAAACCCAAACCCCCAATTTGCTTCCTGCCTCCCATTGTTAGACATGTTGGGTATCAAATGAAAGTTGCCAGAGTAGGAATCGGTTGACGTCCCCCTCTCCCCACCTAAATCTCTGCTGTACAGTTTGTCTGTTTAATGCTAAGAATCAAAAGGTGTTTTTGTAAATAGTTGCAGTAAATGTAATTGTTTTTCAGCCTAATGCATCTTCTAATACCAACCCTTTTTCACATGAAATATCCTGTTGAACCATCGAAAGCAGCTTCTCCATTTAATCTTGCCGAAAAACCAAAGACCGTACAGCTGCTCTTGGACTTTATGTTGGATGTGCTCCTTATGCCTTATGGGTAAGTGAGGGCGAGCGGCAGCAAAACCCTGTAACGCTTGGAGTATCTTGTATGATGGATGATCGGAAGTGTGCACAAACGTGTGCTCCTTTACCTCCCCTTCCCAATAAAGTTGATGAGGCCCTGATTCAGCAAAGTACTTAAACAGGCACCTTATTTTAAGTTTGTGAGTAATCTCATCCCTATTCAGCAGAGGGCTTAAGTGCTTTATTGAATCTGTCTTACAAATCTCTCATTGACTTCCGTTGGGGGTAGGATCAAGCCCTTAGAGAGGTAAACTGTGGTTTTAAATAATCATGATTTTACAATAAAATAAAAATCAAACTGCTTCATCATCTCTCCCCTGTACCTCCCCATTTCTATGCTTGGTCTGTTGGGGCCTGACCATCCACGGTTCTGAGCACTCCCACCTGCATTAGATAGTAATGGGCAACGAGGGCTCATATCTCACAGGATCGGCCCCGCAGCGACGAGATTTATGTTACGACTTTCTGCTCGCTAGAGATGTTGTAATCTGATTAACAGCTGGAGTGGGTGTGCACATCCGCTCCCAGAGCAAGTTTGTGTACACTCATTATTTACAGTGCAGTTTGGTTTTACTGATCTTGCTCTTTTGCATATTTAATCAGTACTTTTCAAAAGCCTCTTCCCTTTGACTCTGTGTTTGCCACTCATTTATATTGTTCTGGAAGAGTTCACTTGGAAGGACATTGAAAATTATTTTAAAAGCAGGACTCCTCCCTCCCCACCGCCCTTGATTGTCACTTGACTGCAGGTGACAGCTGGGATGTTCTAATGCACCTGAGTGAGATAGGAGACTTTTGTATTACAGTGAGACTAGTGCTCCTGGTGCACTTCGGGTGGGATTTTCAAAAGCTCTGGCCAAGATTTTCAAAAGTGATCAGTGATTTTGGGTGCCCAACTTGAGACATCTTTAAGAGGCCTGATTTTTTGGAAAGTGCTGAGAGGGTATCTCAATTTGGGCATCCAGAATCACTGGCCATCTTTGAAAATCTTGGTCTCTGTGTGGAAACTATGCATAGCCTGCTGTAACTTTGATTCACCCTTCTTGGCATAAAATTGCTCGGTGGAACTTGCTCTGTGATTATGCTTCACGGGTCGGATTTGGTCCACATGTACTGAAGCCGTTATGCTGATAAATCTATCAGGATTGAGTGCTGTTTAAATAGACCCTTATTACGTTCTGTTGTATTTAGTGGTGCAGCCTGGAGGGGGAAAGGAATGTCCCAGTATAAGGCTATGGCTATTGATCAGGCAGTAGAAGGATCTGTATTCTGTTCTATAGGTGATATTTTGTTACAAGCTGTTTTTTCTTAACTATGTTCTGATCTGAACTTCTGCTGGAACTGAATCTTGGAGTGAATGACCAGGTCTCTGTTCCCAGTAGCCTACTGCATAGTTGCTTGATTGTTTTGTCTCCTTAAATTTTAGTGCTAAATGTTTCTTGGAGGCTCCAGCTTGCAGTAAGATTTTAAAAAAGGGCTTAAAGGCCCAAATCACACAGTTGTTTAAACTCCGTATGTCAAAGATCATTCTCTAGAGTTGGGATCAGCAGTTCCTGCACTGCTGAGATCGTTTTCTGCCACAGCAGATTGTGGTTGTTCAGAGCAATAGCAAATTGTTCACATTGGTCTCTGTGCCACAGTTCTCATGTTCTGATTGGTTTAGCTGGCTCCCTGGCGCACGGGGGGAGTGGCTGTTACCCTGGCACCTAGGAGTGCGTTTGGGTGCTCGCAGAAAGACTTGACTGGTTACTTTCTGAGAATACGTGAACCCTGGAGCTGGAGGTGTAACTTCCAGGGCAGGTAGACGTACGTGTTTAACTGATGGAGCTAGCAGGATACAAATAGCAGTGCAGCCGTGGCAGCGCAGGCGGTGGGATGGGCTAGCCGCATGAGTAAGTACCTAGGTCCTAGGTGTGGTTGTACTCGGTGGCCAGCTACGCTACTGTTGTTAGCATACGAGCTCCATCCGGGCTAGTGCAGGAACATTTACCTGAGCTAGGGTCAATATCCCTACTATGCTGGAAACGAAACCTCCAGGGTTGGGGGGAGGGATAGCTCAGTGGTTTGAGCATTGAGGGTTGTGAGTTCAATCCTTGAGGGGGCCACTTAGGGATCTGAGGGAAAATCAGTACTTGGTCCTGCTAGTGAAGGCAGGGGGCTGGACTCGATGACCTTTCAGGGTCCCTTCCAGTTCTAGGAGATGGGATATCTCCATAAATGAAAAAATAAAAAAAATAAAAAGTTCCAGTGTCGATGTACCCTATGAAGACCAGGGCCGGAGCCCCCAGCCTCTGAGTGCCTGAGAAATTGAATTCTGTTGCCTGTCTCCTCTATCAACACTGCAGAGATGGGCTGTTTCCAAGGGGTGTTTGGTTTTTTTGTGTTTTACCACAGCTCTCCCTTCTCTTCACATTTCGGGGTTGCCCCCTGAGCAGAAGGAGGCCTGCTTTATGCCTTCTATGTGTTTTCATGCATCCCAGCCTCCTCTGTGAGATTGAGGGGATCATAGAAGATTAGGGTTGGAAGAGACCTCAGGAGGTCATCTAGTCCAACCCCCCTCATACAGGCTCCAGTTAGTACTTGTATAAGAGTTTATAGAATACAGTATTTAATGGGTGTTGAATTCTAACACTGCAGAACCTCATTAAGTCTTAATTCATCGATCACTAACTTGCTAATAGTCACCAAAAAACCCTGCTATCCCTCTCCTCTCTCAACAAACATTTACTAGCAGAGCATTATTGGGAAGCCTGGAGTTACTGGGCCTTTGTTCCTTTTGCAGCATTTACGATAGCAGACCAACTGTTATGCTGGGAAGAATCATCTGAACTACTCGCTCAATTAACAAACTACATTTTGTGATGCACTGTTGTGTTTGCTTACAGGCTAACCTGTAACTTGCAGTGGCTCTCCCTGTCACTAATGCAACTTGGCAAGGCTCTGCTGTGTGTTTAAATAGTCTGTCTTGTGTATAGATGAGACGTTGCACTCCATATGTTTTATGGAAATATGTTTATAAGTGTGAATATGATGTAACTGGAATATGCTTCATGCAAAAGGTCTCTTGTAAGGTATCATTACAGAGCTTATAATCTACTGAGTGTGTTCATCCTATTTGTATGAATGTATCAGTCTTGTATCTGAAGCTAGAAATATGAAGTATTACTCTGAAGTCCCAGCTGGAAGGGAAGACAGGCTCAGAGGTAGTTTCAGCACATCAGGTGACAGTCCCAAGGGGGTCTCTGTGACCGAACCTGTCACAATATGGTCAAAAAATAATATTTGAGGGGGAGGGAGGAGTGATATTTATTTTGATCTCTTAGGTGCTTGTAATGAGGAATTGACTTCAGTTCATAGGGTAGTTTAATAAGTCCACTCAAGTGTTCCTTTTTTCCTTCCAGATACGTACTGAATGAATCCCAGAGTCGCCAAAACGTGCCATCGGCACAGGGCTCTTCTGCATCCAGTAGTGCTGGAAGTTCGGGGATCCCTCAACCTCCTCCAGGGATGAGCTTTTACGCAGCCAAGCGGGTAATTGGAGATAGCCCATGGACACCTGAGCAGCTGGAACAGGTAATGCAAATCACGTGGGCCATGCAGGTGTAGGAAATGGGAACTTCAGTAAAACGACTTGGTGGGTACAATGGCTCCAACATGCAAGGAATGCACATTGGTGTGGAAGTAAATGTAGAATTCACTCCAAAAAATGGCTTGCCCCGCTTGTGTGTAAAGCACACGGTGCCTGACTAGGTGTCTGCAGTCTATGTGCACGTTCTTTTGAAACCTGCACTTTCTGCATTAAAGCACCTACAAATGGTTAGAGTGAGACAGAGGTCTAAGGCTGTCACTAATGAGCCGTCAACCATTTTTCCTTCTAACTTTGAAACATATTTTCAGAACTTGCTAGTAAATGCCCAGCTGAGCTCTGTCCTCGCCTGTGTCTTTCTCTTAGATGTAATTGAGTTTCTGAACTCTTCTCTCAGTTCATTTGCAGTGGAGGTTTAACATAACTCTTTGCCACCTAGAAAGCTTAGCTTCTCAGCTGAGGGCATGCCGAGGCGGTGGAAAGAGTGAGAGTTTCTCTCTCTAGGATTACAAAAGGCCCAGATTTCAGTCTGCTAAACCTCGACATTAATGTAGCATGTCGGCTGGTCAGTAATTTTTACTTTCTCTTCTACGTTGCGGAGCAGTGTAAACTGGGAATAGTAAAGTTCATTGAAGCTGAGCAGGTACCAGAGCTTGAAGCTGTCATACACCTGGTCATAGCCTCCAGCGACACACGACACAGTGTAGCAACTGCGGCAGACCTGGAACTGAAAAGCAAACAAAGGTAATGGCTTCTGTTTAAGAATTGGGCACTGGCATTGCTAATAATAATAATAATTGCAATTGATGAAGTGATCCTGAAAGGGTACAGGCTGAGAGGGGACAGCAAGTTTATCAGATGGGAAAGCCACACCACTTTCTGGCAATGGACATTTATCCCGCGGGTTAATCACTTCAGCATTGCCCTGGGCTGTCCTCTTCCACAACAGCAGCAGCAAGGTTTCTGTTAACCCGTCATCTTGCATGGTGACTGTCTCCTCCCCAGCCAGTGCTGGCTGGAAATAATGCTCCTCCTGGGAGAAAATCTATGTTTTTTACCTCAGGCCGGCAGAGGTCATTGCTACGGCTATTTGCTGAGTCACATGCTAAGCAGAGGCTGCTCCGTTCACACAGGAGGCAGCCTGGTGTTCATGCAGCTTGTGGTTGGAGCATACACAAACTGACTTCCTTATTATTGGAGCCGGATTGGTCAGCCTTTTGAATGTGTGGGTGAATTCTGTACTGCTGATAGTGTGGGGCTGAATAGTATTGGTTTGAGCCAAGTACAGCATAAGCAAGTCACGTGACGCCTTCTCCAGTGCACCTCAGTCATGGCCAGAGAGATTATTTTAATTCATTGGAATAATTTGGTTGAGAAAATGACTCCATTCTTTAGAACCTGGTTGTTCACTCCCCTTACGGTAGTATTGTGAGCCCTAAGAACTGCCTCGGCACAAAACACGTTTGTTAAACACCTCTTGTATTATGTATGCAGCTGCTAGATGTCCCATATGTTAACCCCATGTTTAGAGCTCAGTTGTTATAGGCAAAAATGTGTGTGCCCTTCTCCTTGATTACCCACTCCCCCAGTTATTTTTTTGGCTCATTTGGCTGTGGACGCCACTGTTCAAAGGACAACATAGGACACTGGGGTGAAAGGTCCTAGGTCAGTGATTCAAACCCAGCTCAGGTCTATCGTGACAAAGTTGTTCTGATCAGCTGGCTGTTTGTTGACCTGTGTTAAACGGGTTTGGACTAAATCCATTTCCCAGCTTACAAGGGTCCCTATTGCTAAAACCACCATAGTGATTGCCCTCCTGGTTGACCGTCTCATCAGAGAGGCCAAGGATGAATGGGCCTGGAGCTTGAAGTATCTTCTCCCCTGTAGGAGTGTCCCAGCCAGGTCAGAGTCAAGGCGCAATGGTAAGAAACTTGTGGTCCTTAGTGCCCATGCCAGACCAGTTTTGTGGATAAGCAGAAGTCTTTGTTTTCTAGGGCAGTCACTTGGGCTGCCCCCCCAGCACTAAATTCACATCCCCCGCACTTCGTGGGAAAGGAAGAGAAGGGAGCTATTGTGGGGTTTTTTCATTGCTTATTTGGGAAGCAAAAATCCATCTGTGGAGTACCTGGCTGTGAGGACTTGCTTGTAATTCTTTACCTCATGACTGCAGATTGTAGGTGGGCTGAGGGTGAAATTAGGCTGCACTTGAAGCTAATTAGATTTAGGTTTTTTTCCTTCAAAACATTACACAGTGCTGTAAAATATATTTGTAAATAATTAAGGCATAATTTTAACTTGTTCCTTTAACAATTCTTTAGCTTAATTGACTGGAATAATTCTACTATCGTCAACAAAATGTACAAAGTGTACCTCGGGGATATACCACTGAAAACTAAAGAGGTAAGACTTGCTTCCAGAGCTGTGTTCCTGCTTTATTCATGAGGATCTTATTTTATTTGCCGTGGTTTATTTGCTGGACAAAGCATCCATTTTTAGTTTGTCACTTCCTTTGATCTTTGTTTTTTGCCGAGCAGTTGCTGTTGAGTAAATATTTCTTTTTTCTTTTTTGAAAAAAATACACACTTTCATGAATTATTAACAATCAAATAGTATTAGCCACAGCCAAAGAAATATCTTCCATCTTGTTCCTGACAGGGAGTTGTTCTGAAGCCAGAACTGAAACGAGATCCAGTCAGCACCCGGGTTAAATTAAAGATTGTTCCTCATCTTCTGCGTTCCAGACAAGCTGCAGAAACATTCCCAGCTAACATTCAGGTAACACCTTCACTGCACAGCAGCTATTCATAACGCATCTACTATAATTGTAGCATTCCTCCAGTGCCTAGGAAAGTGTTGAAACTTAACTATTGCATGTGATAGCTAGGGAAGGAAGGGAATGCAAATAATATTCGAAAATTAAACCAGTCACTGTATCCGATCTTCTCATGCTTCCCACCAGGTGGTATATGATGGACTCTTTGGTGCAAATACGAACACGAAACTGAGAACTCTGTCCCTGCAGTTTGTACATCATATTTGTACAAGGTAAGCAACTTAGATGGTTTATGGTAATAGATGCAAAACTATTTCAAGCAATTTACAGAGACAGCTTTGTATGGTAAATATGCAGTTGTGCTGAAGACAAAGAATATTTAATTCTATTGCACATGGGCTTTTAAAAAATATTGTATATCTTTTTGTATGTTAAGCTGTAATACTGGCAGAACAGAGAAGATGATGAGGGCAGTTATAGAAAGCAATTGGTTTTTGGTATCAGGGACTGTAGGAGGTGCAAAGAATATATCTTAACACGTTTTCTTTTAAATTCCAGTTGTCCAGAAAGTAAAATAAAGCCACTAGGCCCAATGCTTTTAAATGGGCTTACGAAACTGATTAATGAATACAAAGAGGTGAGTTGAAAGGTTCTTTGTTGTAGAGTCACATTTATTTATTTAGCCCTGGTCTACGCTAGGGGGGAGGAATCGATCTGAGTTGCGCAACATCAGCTATGTGAATAATGTAGCTGAAGTCGATGTACTTAGATCGACTTACCGTGGTGTCTTCACTGCGGTGAGTTGACTGCTGCCGCTCCCCTGTCGACTCTGCTCTCGTGGTGCTGGAGTACATGAGTCGGCAGGAGAGGGCTTGGGGGTCAATTTATCACATCTAGACTAGACGCGCTAAATCAATCCCCACTGGATCGATCGCTGCCCGCCAATCCAGCAGGTAATGTAGACATACCCTTAGAGAGACAATGTGGTGAGGTAATACCTTTTATTGGACCAACTTTTGCTGAAGGTATTACCTCACCCAGGGCCGTCCCTAGGGGTGGGGTGGGGCCCGGGACAAATCCCCCTCCCCACTCATCTCCTCATGGTCCACTAGGCAACTGCTTGCCTCTCCCCCCACCTGCTGCTCACCTCCTCACCCCGCTCGCCCTCCCGCCTCACCTGAATATCGGGACAAATGGCATCCTGGTCTTAAATCAGTCGGGACACAGGGCTGAATATCGTGACAGTCCCGATTTTATCGAAGCACGGGGACCCTTGAAGCGCGAGGCCCGGGGTGGTCGCCCCGATTCGCCCTACCCAAGGAATGGCTCTGACTTCACCCACCATGTCTCTCTAATATTCTGGGACCAACACGGCTACAACAGCACTGCAAGGATTTATTTGTTTAGATTTATAAAAAAAGAAAAAAAATGATTGGTCTGATTTGAACTGATCTGATTCTTATACCTCATTGCTCTTGCATGATGTTTATTTTAAAAGAATGTATAAGGAAATATTTTCAGCAGATAGGCCAGAGAGAGGAAAGGTGATCTCATGGTACTGAACTGGGATCCAAGCGGCCTGGACTAAATTCCCCACTCTTCCATAAATTTCCTGTGACCTTTGGCAAGCCATTTGGTTCCCAGTCTTGCAAACACTTATGCACATGCATGTGAGTAGTCCTGTTGATTGCAAGATTTCCATGGCACTATTCATGTGCACCTCTACCCCGATATAACGCCACCCGATAGAACACGAATTTGGATATAACGTGGTAAAGCATTGCTCTGTGGGGGGCAGGGCTGTGCGCTCCGGCGGATCAAATCAAGTTAGATTATAACGCGGTTTCACCTATAACACGGTGAGATTTTTTTGGCTCCTGAGGACAGCGTTATATGGAGGTAGAGGTGTACTTGAAGTTAGCACATGTAAGTGTTTGCAGGATTGGGACTCTATTCTTTCATGCCCAGATCCGGGGAGGTACTTAAGCACATGTATAACTTTAAGTATGACCTTGATGTCATTCACTGCCTGATGAAACGTCCATGTAGTGGTGTTCAGGCGTAGTCCCAAGCAGAGTGCATTGCAATAGCTTAATACAGAAATATACAATCGCTTAATACAAAGCATTGGTTAGTGTGTGCAGTCAGCATTGGAGGGATAAGTTCCAACCGTCTGCCCTAACAAAGGCAGAAGACTGCACGTAGCCACGATTGTAGCTTACCTCCCAGGAGCAGCCAAGGGGCCAAACTTAGATTGTAGACCACGTTGCAAGGGTATGTCCATCTCTTGCCAACGGAGGGTGCGGAAACCGCTTCTATCAAGTCCTCTGGATGCTTCTCCATTGTGCATCAGCAACATCTTGCTCCTCTCTGGGTTGAGTTTGCAAAGGGAAAACTGAGGCTGTGCGCCGGCAGGGTTTGAAAAATAAAGAGCTGCAGAGTAGAGGGTGGTCCGCAGGCTGGAGGTCTAGTTGCATTGGGTAGACCACTTTGCTGCCTTTTACAGATTTTTTGTTTTTGTTTTGATAACAAGCGAAGTTGAGCCAGACACATTTAAGAACCTTCTGATTCAGGAGTGTTTTTTGTTAACTACCAATTTAAATGCCAAAAGCCTCCCAGATGAGAGGAGAGGGGGGAGGAGGTGGTGAGGACAGGAAAATAACAAGGCAGTAGGGCATGGAGGCAGTGAGAGGAGTAGGTGAGGGGATGTAGGAATGTTAATGTTGCTGAGACATGAGGGAGTTTGGTAAACAAAAGAAAACCGCATTAGATGCACGTTACTTAAAGCAAGGAGAAAACAGAAAAGATAGGAGGGTTGCCAGTAAATACTGGGTGTATAATTTAAATCTCTCTCTCCCTTGTGTCAGGTGTATTGATAGTGTTTGTGGAGTGTCTGTGAACCATAGTGTGGCAGTTCCAGTCAGTGGTGATGGGCCAGGGTAGCCGCGCAGCCATTATTGTGATAGCACCTGGGAGTCACAGTCATGGACCTAGACCCCTTCGTGCTAGGCGCTGCACGGGCCTGATTGCGATACCCTAACTCAGGCTGAGGGCTTGTGTAGGTGAACACGCAGTGCGCGGCAAACGGGTGTAAATCTACCCCACGCTAACTGCCTGCTAAAAGTTCCTTCGTGCGCGGTAGCAGGGTCCTCATGGCCAGTTATTGCACAGCAGGCGAGTTTGATTGACACCCAAGCTTGCCACACACTAGCTGTTCGTCTAGCCATTCCCTGAGTAATACCTTCCTCCACGCGAAGTCAGTGGGACCCAAGGCGGGGTAGGATACTGTTGGGATGGTATCATTTCAACAGGTACTACCAACCATAACTAAGGGTGTTGTACTCTGGCCCAAAACACGATGCAGGTTTTCCCAGTGTCATTTCATAAAGCAAACTTTTCTAAAGCACATTACCAGTGCCTGATCATGCAAACCCCTTCCTAGTGCAGATTGTTCCAATAAGTGACTCCAATAAGGCTGTTGGATGAGGTGTACTGATATGAATGGGGTGGGCCTTTACTTTCCTTATGAAGGGTGTGGTGGGGGTGCATTTAAGTGGTTGGATGGGTGCTACCAGAGCAAAGAGTTTAAATAATTGTTAGCCCGGGGCCCCTGACACTGTTGTGTGACGGGTGACAGGCTCTGCTGGAAGTTGGTTGGGGTCAGAGGAAGGTGTCTGTCACTTACTGGCCATTTCACATACCTACCAAATCCCAGCAGTTTTTCTTTCTTGAAAGATAAAGGCAGCTTTTTTGGCGTAATTTTCTGTTTCTGTGGGAAGAACGTAATGCATCTGTTCTTCGTTTACAAGGTGCTTTGCTCTGGGATTTGATTATTTTCTGGGGCTCTATGTTTCAAAGGTGAGGAGACAGGATATAAAGTAAGGGCATAATTGTAAGGGATAGGGGTGTGTGTGTGTCTCTCTCTCTCTCTCCTGGCTCTCTCTGCTGACTTGGCTTTTCATTGTTTTATAATTCAAGGATCCCAAACTGCTGTCAATGGCCTATTCAGCTGTTGGAAAACTCTCCAGGTAACTAAAGCGCATTTTAAGTAATGGGATGTCGGATATTTTTTCCAAAGCAATTTGTAACTCTGTCAGCAGGCAGGCGAGTTAGTGTCGTGCCAGATGGCCATTTGCAACAGAGCACAGTGTGTGGAGAAGCACTGTCTTGTGTCATCTCTGCATCTGTAAAATGAAACATGGTGGTGGTGGATCGTTCTGCTAGGAATGACTGATGGTCGTTCATGGAAGCATGCAGAGAGGATCTAATAATGGTTCTCTTCTCTAGATTGCTGCGGGTTTGTTAATTTATGATTTTTAGCGGAGGTTAGTGCGCATGCACTTCGTAAGCTGTGTGTTCAAAAGTGGACCCTCCAAAGTGGTTATCAAATTGTCTGTTTCATAGAATGTCTTGATTTCTGAGCCACGCTGAGCGGTTGTTAATGGGAATAATTGCCCAGTGGTGGAGGTTATGCTTGGAGGTAGAGGTGAGTTGCAAAGAGACGAGGGAAGTGAAATGCAGAGTATGGATATGGTTTTGCTCTCAAATTCTTTTTAAAAAACCCACTCAAATGATTCTATTCCAGTCGAATGCCTCAGCTGTTTACCAAGGACATAGCTCTTGTCCAGCAGTTTTTTGAAGCTTTGTGCAAGGTAGGTGATAACATGGGTTTGGGAGAAGGTTATTCTTTTAATGCTCTGTTCGGAGGGACACATTGGAGAGTAATGAATCCTCTTGTTTTCATATTGCAGGAAGAGCCCGATACCAGACTTGCTATTCAGGAGGCCTTGTCTATGATGGTTGGAGCATATAGTAGTTTGGAAGGAGCACAGCGTACGCTTATGGAGGCTCTTGTGGCTTCATACCTAATAAAGGTATTTTATTAGAGATAAATATCATTTTTTAAAAGAAGAGAGATCCGCGTGGTTTGACCCAAATACTCTTTTTTGTGTTTAATTTCATCAAGGAACCCCCTCCCCTCCCCCACCCAAATTCTGTTTTTTGGCATGAAACTAATGAAAAAAATCAATGATTCACTCAGCTCTAATCTCTAACACTGTCTCCACTATGTTTTGTTAGAGATGTTCCGCTCTTCCATTTTCCTTGTACTGTTACATCTATGCAGAGGCTTTCCATGTCATGAAGTGAAATGATTTGAAAATGTTCTAGTGACTGGAATAATGATATCCGTGCACCTTTCTTGTTCTTCAAAATTTCCCTGTATCCACGCCTGTCTTTTTCAGAATTGCTAGTAGTGCAGCTAATATGCACCTGGAGGTTCTGCAATTGTATGGATAGTTGTTCATGCCTTTCCTGTGACATACACATTTACCTATGCAAAACTAGGTGTACAAATGCATGACAGTTTTGCCCTTGCAATGCTAGATATCTGGGCCTCAAGACGGTATTCTTTTAAGAAAGACTCTGTCCTACCTCTGGAGATTCTATCCAGACCTTGTAGAGAGGCTGGGACTCACTCAGCTAATCGGTCTTTTTTTCATCTCTGGTTACAGTTCTTTTTATTATGGTCTAATCCCGCAAATTCTTGTTTTATAACTGCTGAGATGATTAAGGGCTTGAGATCGTGGTCCATGATTCCTAATAGAGTGAGTGAGTGTGTGTGTGTGTGTAATTACACATTTAACTATTCATGCTGTGCTTACTGCAAAAACTGGTGGTGGTTTTTTCTGTGTCTTGCTGCATCAAGAATTGGTTTAGAGAGGTGGCCTTGAATTGCCTGAGTAGGGATTGAGACACAGTAGTGTACCAGATAAGAGTACTGTTAAGGCTGGTCAATTTCAAGAACAACAGCCTTTTCAGTGTTCATTTAAGTAGCTACTTCAGTGTTGTGTTCTCTTCACTTCGGTTCCAGTTTAGGATTGGAACCGTCACAGGACTGTGTTTGTCCCTCTGGGGCAGAAGTAACACTGAACGGTGTGTAACACAATAGAAGGAAGTATTCTGATCTTGAAGAAAATTTTTAAATCCCAAGTACAGTCACTGTTTTCCATAGGAATTGTCACAAAATGTCTATGAAAAAGGATGTTGCTAATTACGTTTACAGTGGTTGCTATGACTAGATATGTTTCCAAATGCACTTCCATGTTTCTTTGCACCTCCATAATTACTTTTGGCTTAATTGGGTCAGATCTAAAGTGAAGACGATTGAGATATCTGTTTGCACGCACGCCACATGGAAATCCTTTGTTTTGGCTGCAAATTATTGTTTGCATTATAGTAGAAACTAGAGGCCCCAACCAAGATCAAGACCCACTGTGGCGATACTGTACAGACACATACGTCTAATTTGTCTGGATCCATAACTTGTAGGGGCAAAACAATTATTTCCTTCTCCAACTGAAGTAAACTTTTTTTTTATTGTTGAAACAACTGTTTAGGTTCATCTTAAGGTTTTTCTTTCATGCAATTGCCTTTGTTTAAAAAGCTTTTCGTTGTGATGGGCTAATGAGGACTTTTTTTTTTTTTTTTTTTTTAAGCCTGAAGTCCAAGTGCGTCAGGTGGCCGTGAAATTTGCAAGCACAGTGTTCCCTTCAGATCACATCCCTTCCCGATACTTACTGCTTTTAGCTGCAGGAGATCCGTAAGTTTCAGGAGGTGTTAACTTTGCATCTGGGTTAAAATAAATAAAAAATTCAATGCAGTTGTTTGGAAATTGGCCATTGTGTTGTAGCAGTAATGGCAGACTTGCAGAGACTTGTAGCTCTGCCTTATCTTGGCAAGCTAGGGAGGAAGAAGAGAAATCAAAATCTTTCACAGGGTACTTTTGTCTTTTAGTTTAAACCAGAAAAACAAAGTGGGGTAAGGATGGACTGACAATGTCAAAACTTGAAGTGCTCAAGCTTTGATTTACCATGCCATCATATAATTAAATCAAGCTAAGTAAATCAGTTGCAGCTAGCGTGTCTTGCACGGCATTGGGTTAGTGATGCCCGGGGAACTGCTGGTTCAGATAAGCACTTTGTGAGAGGACTGGCAATGGGTCAGCTAAGGGCAGGGCCATAAAATGGTGAAAAAGAAGAGGTGAAGAGAGGAAAACAAAACTTCTAGGGTGTGGGAGTAGAAAGACTGGAAACTGAAGGCAGTTTGTATAGCTTGGTTAAGATGCTAACCTGGTAAGATGGGGATGGTGCTGGATAGATTGAGAACACTGTGATATGTAAGCCAAGAAAGTCTCTCATCATCCAATCTCCTTTCTTCCAGAATCAAAAGGCTGCTTATTTTCTGTAACCTGCAGCTGGTTCTCTGCAGTGTTTAAAAAAGCTTCTTTTCTTAGAAGCCCTCTCTCTCCCCAAGAAATGCACTTGTTGTTTGTTAAATAACATTCGCTCTGTGCTCGTGTGCAAATGACTTTCCTTTCTCATTTTTCCCCTTGAAAGACGAGAGGAGGTGCATGGAGAAGCCCAGCGCGTACTGAGAATGTTTCCTGGTAAAAATGAAAAGGAGAGTGCTGGTAAACAGATGCCTTCCTTCCCAGAAATGGTCCATTACATTCAAGACAAGGTACAGCACTGCGGCAAGGCTTGTAATGATTGCAGGCTTTTTTACCCCCAAGGCAGTGGTGTTAGCTGAAGTTTGAGGAAAGAGCAGATTTGAGATCGCAAGAACCTCCCTCTCAGTTGGTCCCAATAGGCACCATGACTGGCACCCTTGGCAAAGAAACTAAGGGTTAAGTAGGGCTATGGAAACTGGTCCTTTGAAATAACCACCCTTAGATCAGCGGGGAAAGCTTGCACGGCTGCTGCTTGTGTTGAATCAGTTGTGTGGGGGGAGTTCAATCTCCAGGGCCGGTCATCCAGCACCTTACACAAGCAGTTACGTCACACAAACCATTCTTAAAGGAACAAAGACTATGTGTTGGCTGACCCAGAGAAAGGGAGGACTATATTGTACAGCACATAAAAGTGTTACAATATATGGAGAGAGAAAATGGAACAAATGAAGGAGGTTGCTATTAACTCAAAGGCTTAATTAATCCTCTTCATAGTAACTCGGTGGAAAACTGAAAATACTGACTGTGTGAGTGACATGTCATGAGTCCTACAGTGGGAGATGCCCCAGGGCCTGACATGACATGCTGCTCTAGCAGTTTGTTCCCCTCCGTATGCACTTAAAGGTGACCTGTACAGATTTAAATAATGGGCTTGTGCCCTTCTTCGCTTTTTCAGTATAAAGTCTGAAATGACTTTTGTTTTAAAAGGGTTTTTTTCTGCATGTTTTTTTCTTCCTTGGGAATATCAGGGATGTCAAATTGGGACTTAACTGCCTTTATAGCAGGACTTCTGGAAGGTCTCAGGGATGTTTGTGACAGCTGACACTTCAATGTCCTAGTCATAGAGTTTAAGGCCAGAAGGGACCACCAGGTCATCTAGTCTGACCTTCTGCATACCGCAGGCCACCAACGCCAGCACACCGAACCCAACAAATGGAATTAGACAAAACTATTGCAGCCCATAGGAAACGAATCTATATTATGTGCCCCAGGCAGAGTATGGGAGGGACTGAGGTGTGCTAATGCCCAAGGTCCCTGTAATGGCAGGAAAATGATTGAGATGTATCCAGGTAATCCCGGCAAGTGACCCGCACTCTGTGCTGCAGAAGAAGGCAAAAACCCCTAAGGTCACTGCCAGTTCAACCTGGGGGAAATTCCTTCCTGACCCTACAGATGACGATCTGATCCTGAGCATCTAAGCAAGAACCAGTTAGCCAGGTACCTGAGAGAGAGAGAATGCTCAGTGCAACCTCAGAGCCCTGGCCCATCCTGTCCAGTGGCTCATCTCCAACCATGGCCAGCTGTGATGCTTCAGAGGAGGGAGATTAAAATAAACCCAGAATGCATTGAAAGAAAATTCCTTCCTGATCCCAAGCCGTCATATCCCCTCTCAGCACTGTTTGCTAAGCTAAACAAGCCGAACTCTCTTTCAGTCTCATCTCATAAGATAGGTCCTTCATTGGCCTTGATCATTCTACTTGCTCTTCTCTGCACCTGTTCCAGTTTGAATTCATCTTTCTTGAACATGGGTGAACAAAATTGTACCCTGTATTCCAAGTGAGGTCCTACCAGTGCCTTGTACAATGGCATTAATGCTTCCCTAACCCCACTGGGAATGCCTCTCCTGATACATCCTAGAATCCCATTTGCCTTTTTCATAGCTACATCACATTGGTTGCGCATAGTTATCCTGTAACTGACCAGTACACCTAGGTCACTCTCCTCCTCTGTCACTTCCAACGAATGAACCACCAGCTTGTAGCAGAAATTCTTATTAGACACTAAGCAGTTTGTGCTATTGAATTTCATCCCATTTCTGTTTCTCCAGTCTTCAAGGTCCTGCTGTATAATATTCCGATCCGCCTCTGTATGGATAATACCCCCCAACTTTGCATCCTCAGCAAATGTCATTGAACTGAGGGGAGATGGTGTTGAATCTCTAGCAAAATCTTCCTTTATCCAAAATAGGAGTCATTCTAGTTTAATAGGTGTTCAGAAAACCCCCCAGAATTTTCATCAATGTGACTAAAAATCCCTTTCCCTTTCAGTTCCCCTTTTTGTTCTCTTGGCTCTCGTGATGTCACCACTTCACTCGGGATCGCAGAGTCCTTCAGCTTTGACATGACCTGAATTTCTAGCGTGAAAAACAAACAGGAGAACCCCCTGTCCACACCCCCACCATTATTCGGGTCTTTTTTTTTTTTTTTTTTTTTTTTTTTAACAGAAGCATCAAAGGATACAAGACTAATTTTTCCCCTTTGCTGAGACACTTTAAGTGTTTGTTTTTCATATGCAAGTGGTGAATAATAAATATGTGCTGGAGCTGGTCCATATAAGAACACTTTACGGCCAGGGTCAGTGTGCAAAATGACTTCCCTACATAAATGAGCTTATCTCTTGTCTTCAAAGTCTAGAGAACTAAATTTAAAGGAGGAGTAAGATCCAGTGTTTCAAGAGCGTGGAGTAATGGGCTCTGATCCAAAGTCTTCCACTCATTTGACTTTGGACGCTTGCTTAAGCTGTCTGTGCCTCATTAGTGCCCCAATTAAGCAAAGAATTTGAGGACATAATTGATTCGGCAGTTGTTGAATCCAGGCCTAGAGCCATCGTACATGCTGATAAACTAATATCTGCCGAGCTTATTGGGGTGTTGAAAGTAGGGCTGGTTGGAAGCTTGTCTGACGGAATCTTTTACTCTTGGAAGATGTTGATTTGTCAGAATTGAAACATTCTGTGGGAATGTGTTGATTTTGATTTGTTTCCAGGGGAAACCAGGCTGGTTTCCTGCTGGCTCCTAAGCTTCCTGGCTTCTTGCTAGCCTGAGCTGGCAGTCTCCAAGCTTGGAAACTTTTTTGGAATTTGGTTTGAAATTTTTGAAATGAAATGTGGTTGTTTTTTTTTTAATAATTTTTTTTTTTAAATTTGTAGGTTTTCCTGTGGAAGGAAATTCCAGCTCTAGTTGTGAGCCTTAATTAATGATTCTAACGCACTTTTGAGATCTTCTGGTTAGCTTCATTATGCAAATGCACAGTGTTTTCTTTATAATTACATTTGCTGAGTGGAAGATAGTGGTACAATTAGTTGCAGCAGAAAAGATTCTTACTAAGTATGTGTGCCATTTACAGCCTGGCGTTTACCCCTGCTAAATGTATGTGTTTGTTGTTTAGGCCTCTCACCGAATGAAAACTCCTGCTAAATACATGACCGGAACTGCAGTCCTGCCTTTCAATCCTGCTACGTTTGGAGAGGTAATTGTGTCTGTCTCACGGCAATAGTGATACATTCTTACATGTCATTATTTAACCTATGGGACACTGGGAGAACAGTGGTGATAGGATGTCAGGCACTGACCTGGGACTCAGGCAATCTCGGTTCAGTTCTTTAAGGAATTCTGGGGACTTTATCTGACTGACTTTGCCACAACCTCCTCAATAATCTTCCCTAAAAAGGGAGATTTGAGGTAGCTCAGTAGTTGGTGTGTCACGGTCAAGGGATGGTTTTCTGAGGAGGATGTGTTGACCATGCCTCCTTGCACACACCTGGCATCCTAACCTCACAAAAGAAGGCACTGACGGTCGTCTCCCCCCCCGCCCCCCCCAACAGTGGGAAATCAAAGGCAGAAGATACTGCACCCCCAAGACATTGCTCGTATAGCTTGGTAGCAGGTAGGATGGTCCTGATGTCAGTGATGATCCTTAGACTCAATGAACCAAATTCAGAGGTGCTGCGTTACTTACACAATGTGGGCTAAGGGACGCTAAATTGGTGTAACTTACATGCTGAACTGGCTGAGAAAAGATGCAAGTTACTCCAGTTTAGAAGCACCTTTGTATTTGATCCGTATGACTTAGTCCAGCAGTTTTCAAACTTTTTTGAGCTGAGCACCCCCTTTGAGTTACAATTTTTGGTTGCACCCCCCTAGAGGGGCTGACGGCCGGGGGGCCTGCTGGATCTGACTCCTGTTTCCCTGTGAAATACCTTTAACCCTATCTTGTTCTCTTCTCTGTTTAGATAGTCCTGTACCTGCGAATGTGTCTTGCTCATAGCGCAGGTGTGGTGCCATCCTCTCAGAACTTAGCTGACATGCAAGACCATGCTCCAGCAATTGGCCGTTATATCAGAAACCTGCTGTCTGGCAACTTCATATCTTCCTCATCATCGTCATCTTCCTCAAAAAGTGGAGAAACCAACCCAGTGCAAATCTATATTGGCCTTCTTCAGCAGCTGTTGTCTGGTGTTGGAGGTGAGGAACCATAGGCCATGGTACTGAGTAAAGAAGAAAAGCTCTTTCTATAACTTATGAACGAGCGTTGGCCAAGCATACTCAATACCCTGAACTTCGCTTCAGTGAACCATAAGTTGTAATGAGAACTAACCCAAACTGTCCTATCCCAGTTTGTGGTTTAGAGTTATTCCCTCGCACACAAGTGTGAAAGGGGTTAAGGAGAGAGAGAGTGCCACAAGGTTGGGGTGTCAGAATTTCCAGGTCATTGTCAGTGTTTATTACAGTCTTTGCACACCTGAACAGTTCCCTTGTACATAGGCGCCAACTCCATGGGTGCTCCGGGGCTCAAGTACCCACTGAAAAAAGTAGGGGGTGCTCGGCACCCACAGGGCTGGATTAATCTTTTGTGTGCCCTGATGCCTGGACTGGGGCCTGCCCCCTGAGGCCCTGCCAGTGGCCCTGTCCCGCCTCTTCCCTCCGAGGCCCCGCCCACCACTCACAGGGGAGAGGAGGGGAGCACCCATGGGCAAAAACAAAAGTCCATGCCTGTGCCCTTGTAGAACAACACTCTTCATCAGCTATCGGAGACAATTTAAAGTTTCGACACAAACTACTGGTGTACCTTTAAAACAGTTTACTAGAAATATGCATTCACATACTAACTATTTGCCTGTCTGACATCCATAAGAGAGAGAGTAGTCAGAAATAAAGTTATGACTTTGACATTCCATATTATCTGAGATATTTTAAATTTGCATTGAACTGTTTGATGCAGCATTATCTGCCTGTTTTTTCCATTCGTTGTAAATAGAAAAAATTGTATTTCATTTTCTGAAACTTGATTCTTTACTTACTCTTTAGGTTTGCCAGTCATGTACTGTCTTCTAGAAGTTGTTTCGGTGTATCCAGAAAAACTAGCTACCAGATTTGCAGACAAAATAGATTGGATAAAGGTACGTTGCATACACGTGGATTTTTTTTTTTTCTGTTCACCTTTGCAAAATCTGGCATTTCAAGACCTAATAATTTTCCAGGTAGCTAATTAGATGATCAGTACTATCTTGAGGAGTGAGAGATTCTTTTTTGCAACATTTTTATTTCCTATGTCTCTTGCGGGTTTCGTTTGCACTGTTCAAAGAGTTCTCTCTCTTTCAGTTCATTTCTCTGTGATCAGGTATATGTTTGCTAAGTCATAGTTTTAGGTAGGAATTGATGCTACTAAGCGTACATCTATACTGCAGCTGAGAGTGTGCTTCCCATTGTAGCCGGGGATAGCACTGGTGGTGGCTCGGGCTAGCCACTCAAGTACATACCCAGGGAGCTAGCCCAAGCTGCTGCCCATGCTACCCCCAGCTACATGGCTATTTTTAGTATGCTAGCTCAAGCAGCTAGCGCCTGTCTGTCTACTTGTGCTGGAGAGCACGTTCCCAGCCGCAGTGTAGACATACCCTGTGTTCCTCACATTGGTAGACTCTGAGGGCTATGTCTACACGGCAGTTAAACAGCTGTGGCTGGCCTGTGACAGCTAACTCAGGCTTGGGCTACAGGGCTGTTTAACTGCAGTGTAGACATTCAGGCTTGCGCTAGAGCCCAGGCTCTGGGACCCTCCCCCTCCTGGGTTCCAAATCCCAGCCTAATGGCCAAGCCAAACCTCTACACAGCAATTAAACAGCCCCATAGCCAGATCCCCGCAAGCCCAAGTCACCTGACATGGGCCAGTTGCCGGTGTCTTAGTGCAGTGTAGACATACCCTGAGGGCCAGATCTTTCACTTCTGTCAGAGTAGTTCTGTTCTCTGGTAGTTCATGGGTATGACTTCACCCTGTAAAAATCTACCAGTGAGAGGAACTGCTCTGGCAGCTCTCTTGAGGTGGGTAGGTGGAGGGCAGTCTAATATACTGCTGTAAGTTTTGAATCACGCTATATAACTCCATTGGCAGTATTCTGGTAGTGATAAACTTATTTTTTTTGGCCCCCTCCTTCTCCCCCCCCCCTCCCCCCATACTCTCAGGTCACCTGAATCCTTCCATTTGGGGGCGGTGTGTGTGTATGTACACAAAATTCAGATGAAAGGATTCAGGTGACCTAAGAACGTTGTTTAAGTTTATACCCCTACTTTTTGCATTTCTCTCTCGCTACACACACACACACAAGCATGTGTGTGGAGTTAAATGCAAATAGTAAGGTTATAAACTTAAAAACACAAGTCAGGAAACAAATGTTTATATTATGTTTGTTATGCTAACGTTGCCATAATAACCAGACCTTTTTAACAGTCTAGGTAATAAAAAATATCACATACAAACAACATGGGTGAATTAATGTTGCTGTGAGAACTGTGACTTTTCCATTTCTTGACTTCTGTGTCTGTGACATTTGCAGCCTTTGCATTAAGTAGGTTTAATCTCTTCAGCTCTTTTTCTTTTTATTAAGTGAAGAGGAAAGAGCAAACGAAAGGAAAACCTACTCTGTGGCACTATGGAATTGTTGTCTTGTACAATTCCATGCACTTATTAGCTCCCTATGGCTGGGGAACATGAAATTTCTTCTTTAAATGCCTGATTCAGCAAAGCATTTAAGCACCATGCTAACTGTAAACATGTGAGTAGTCCCCTTGAGGGCAATAGGACTATTCATGCTTAAACCTAAGCACGAGTGCTTTGCTGAACTGGGTCCTAAGCAAGTTACTTAGTGATGATAATAATACTCCAAGGGTAAAAAAAACTTTAGAGTAAAATATGGAGTGTAGGTGGGTAGTTGCATCTGAACTGTGTGCTACTGTATTAAAGGTAGAACATCAGTGAAGTATGTTCCATCTTTGTCGTTGTGTTTTTTTTTTTTTAACTTAGAGTCTGATGAATACTAACAAGGAAGAGATGCGTGAGCTGGCAGCACTATTGTATTCTGTAGTGTTGTCTACAATGTCTGGAAATGAACTGAAGTCCTCTGTACAGCAACTGATCAAGACAGCAAAAGACAATCATGTAATTACATTCTCTTTATCCATTTCATGTATTTTTTTTTTTTTTTTAATTGGGACATTTTAATTGAAGATGTTAATCTTCTAGCCGTCCAGAATTTATTACTTACTGATTTTTTTTTAAAAAATGGAAAAGCACCATTGAATTAGTTAGTTTCTTGTTGGAGGTAGGAAAAAAATGTTGCTATATTTGAGCAGAACAGCTTTTCTAAGTAAATAAATAATTGAAACTATACTCAGTCAATATTTGACATTTCTCCTGAGCACAACCAGGACAGGTAGGAACCATTATTAAGAAGTTTAGTCAGTTAAACAGTCATCATTCTATTGCATGATAATGGGTTGCACCAGCTACCTCCAGCAGGTATAAGTTTTTTTTTTTTTTTTTTTTTTTAATTGATGAGCAATTAAAGATAAGCACAGATTTTAGGAAGTATTTAGCTGGTCACTCATTGCCCTTCCCCTGGCTAAGCCATAGCTCCCTCCCTCCCTTCACCGCTGGCCAGTGAAAGCTTCTCCTACCCAGCAGCCTTTGCTAGGTAGGGCATGGTTTTATGGTCCACAGCCTTCACCTCCCACGACTGTTCTCACTACTAGATGGGGTTTCCTTCCTTCCCTCTGAGCCCCTCTCCTCCTCTCAATATTCATAGATCTGGCGCTTACCTGAGTTCCTTGACTAAAAGGATTGCAAACAATGAGGAATTCAGCCTCCCTCCCCCCCCCAAAGAAATCAGGCAAATAATTTTCTTGATGCGACTCACCTACCGCAGTCTCAGGAAAGAGTTAGATCCTTTCCCCAAAGAACTATTTTGATTTCAATCCCTACGTAGATCTCAGTAATCTGCTATTTTACTAGTACCTTAACACCATGTTCTTTTTGAAGTCAAATGGGACTACTCCCAGGTTTAAAGCTAAGCTGAGACATTAGAAACAAAATAGTCTTTATTTTACTCAGTTCTCTCTTAAAAGAAATACTTTTTATGAGAACTTTCATTCTGTCTTTGAGATCTTCCAGTCCCCCCTAGATCTACTCTTTCCCCTTCCTTTTTACAGTAGTATGTTGAGGATCAAACAAAAACATTTAAAAAAAAAAATGCAGTTCTGTTGTTTGCATCTTTTAAATCTTGAAGCCTTATTCCTGCAGAGTATCCTTTCAAATTAATCCAGACTACTGGATTCTGAATCCAGAACAAGACATTAGCTAGACATTTCTAATACAAAGATCAATGCTGAAATAATTAATGTTCTTGCTTTAACCTTATCTAGAATGATGGGACCAAATTGTGCGCTCGATTGTGAATTTTGAGTAACTCCACTGAATTGAAGGGATTTTATCTGGAGTAAGCAAGAGCAGAGCTTGGCCCCTTATTTCAGTCTCTTGTATGTGCAAACTGGGGAAGACCGCACTGCTCACATTCGGAAGGATATATTTATAAACTAAAGGATTACAGATTTTTTTTTTTTTTTTTTCTCCTGGTAACTTGAGGGGGAAGTTTTCAAAAGATCCTAAGCAATTTAGGAGTGGAGGTCCCAGTGACCTTCTGTGTGTCTTGAGCTCCTAAATCCTTTAGCTATTGAAAATCTCCACAATTTAGGCTTCCAGGGGAGAAAACATTGACAGTACCGACAACCTATGGAAAGCCCCATAGGCTGGGCTATTGCTCAGAATTTTCGTGCTGTACCTTTCCAGCGGGCCTACCTATACATCTGTCTTTTCATGTACGCTTTATGTAAAATGCATGATTGTGTCTGTAGATTTCCTACCATGTTGGTATTGTCTGTAGAACCCGGAGATCCAACATGGATCCTTGTTGGCTTTGGGATTCACAGTAGGAAGGTACCTGGCCAAAAGGAAAACCAGAATGATGGAGATGCATGACATTGAAGAGCCAAATATTGTTGTCATGCCAGAACAAGACCAGCTCATAAAGACCACAACAGAAACAATAGGTAACTTCACTCTTGGCTATTGTATTGCACCTTGGCATTGATGGTTCTTGACATGAGAATCTATGTAAGCATAGTTTCCAGTCACAGCTGGTTCAGGATATTTCTCAGGTTGGCTGCATGAACTGACAGTGGCCTTGATGCTGAGTAACACCTGTCTGATGGATTTGCCAGTCTTTAAGACTGTCTCCATCTCTGTTGTCTGGTCAGGTGTAAACAATGCTCACTACTCCAATATTAATTAAGAAATAGACTCCCGTGTGAGAGACCAGCAGGTGCACACAGGTGTATGTTTGTGGTATATTCTTCTCACTTAAATTGGTTTTACTTTATTGTTACTCTGCCTTCACTCCTGATTCTCTCTGTTATACAGGAGAGCAAAACCTGGCCTCTTCTTTAAAAAAAAAAAAAAAAAAAAAAAAAAAAAAAGATACTTCTGACTGCATCTAGGTTGTAGAGCCAAAAACCAAGTCATCCTGTTGCTTCTCTGTAGGTTCCTTTTTGGACAGCACCTCTCCGCTCCTGGCAGTTGCTGCTTGTACAGCACTGGGGGAAATTGGCAGGAACGGCCCCTTGCCAATTCCCAACGAAGGCACCGGGTTTACAAAGCTGCATCTTGTTGAAAGTTTACTGACCAGAATCCCTTCTGGCAAGGAAACAAATAAGGCAAGATTTTTTTTGGTTTGTTAAATTTTGTTTCTGGCATATTTGTTCTTGTTTGTTTTGGGTTAAAGTGAGGCTAACGCGATTACCTATCAAGTTAAGAGAGACATCACCCTTACAGCCTTGGTGATGACATTTTCAAAAAGTGCTCAGCCTTGGTTTAACTCTGCTCCCACTGAAGTCAATAGGAGTTTTACCCTTGGCTTCAGTGTAGGAGAGCTAGGTCAAAGGCTGTTAGAAAATCCCTTGAATGAATAATAGTTTTTGTGTTTTTTATCTTCTTGGGATGAAACTGAGGGTATGTCTTCACTACCTGACAGATCGGCGGGCAGGGATCGATTTAGCGGGGGTCGATTTATCGTGTCTAGTCTAGACGCGATAAATTGACCCCCGAGCGCTCTCCCGTTGATTTCTGTACTCCCAGCTCGGTGAGAGGCACAGGCGGAGTGGACGGGGGAGCGGCAGCAATCGACTCACCGGGGTGAAGACACCACGGTAAGTCGATCTAAGTACGTTGACTTCAGCTGCGTTATTCATGTAGCTGAAGTTGCGTAACTTAGATTGATTCCTCCCCCCGCCCCCCGAGTGTAGAAAATGGGATATTGTGGCTGAAAATCAGGAAGAACTTCTCTAACAGTACTGTGTGAAAGGGACTAGGCTCTGGACCGGACCTCAAATAGAATGAGGGGAAACTCCACCACTTGGGTCATTTTCCAGTGATTTTTTTTTTAATCCAGCTAGTGCTGTGCTGTAGGGAAAAGTTATGCGTTGGCAGGAGGATGTACTGCATGACCTAGTAGGTTTTTCCCATCTCTGATTTCTAGGAATCTATGACAGCTTGTGATTAAACTCAGTGGGAAGGCGTGAAAGAGTAATAATAAAAGCTCTGGATTTCAAATTAGGAGGCATCTATGTTGAAAAAGTGCCTGCTGGGTTTATGAGTAAAATCTTGTGATTCTATTTTTAAGATGAAAGAACGAGCGATACAAACACTGGGTTACTTTCCAGTGGGAGATGGAGACTTTCCCCACCAGAAACTACTGTTGCAAGGACTAATGGATTCTGTGGAGGTAAGGCACTAACATTCTCCCTTACACCACAATGAGCGTTTCAATTAGTATTGGCTTTCTGAATACTTTGGGCCACATTTACAAAGGGAAATGGGAGCTGCTCTTTGAAGTGACTCATTCCATTTTTCATATCTGTTCTTTCTATTTGCAAGCAGGCTGGTAGAGGGTGAAGAGAAGTTTTGTGTATGTAAAACCTGTGGCCTCAGTTTTCTCTCCCAGTCCCATAAACACTTACATGCATATTGTCAATGGGACTGCTTATGTCTGTAAAGTTAAGCACGGGTGTAAGTGCTTGCGTTAACGGGCGCTTTTAGAGGCCACTTCTGAAAATCTGGTCTTTTAAAATTACTAAAGATACACATTGAATGTCAAAATATCTTGTTCCTGTGACAAATTTTAAACAAAGGACAGAAATTGTATTGAAAAGACGTTGCGTGGTGTAGCTCAGCTGAATTAAGCATTTTAGAAAAAATCAGCAATTTTGTTTTGTTTTATTAATCCCGGAACTCTGCTCTATATTGGAAATGTATTTTGTTCCATTCTGCACAGTATTTCAGAGTTGCTAATTTACTGAATGAGATGCTGGAAGGGAGAATGAAAAACTTCTTGCACATTAGGGTAGTGTTCTGCATTTGTATGTTGGTTTTCCCTTTCTCAGTTGATCATAATCACATTGAGCAGTTAGCAAATACAGAAGTGACTAGTGAATATCAAATTATGCTGCCGTGGCCAAGCCCTGTAATATGACATGATTGTAAAAGCAACAAAAATGACAAGGTCATCCTGTTTGTATCTTCAAAGTGGGCCTTTCAAAATGCAGCGCTTCTCTTCCTAGAACTTTTCCGAGGACAGGAGAGCTTCCTGTATAAAATGTTTACTTGAGCACAAAGATTTATGTGAGCTTGCAGGAAACTAATTTGGAAAGACAATAAGCTAAGGGACTGATTCTGCCAAGAACTGAGAAGCTATTGCTCTAATTGAAGTCAATGGGAACTGCAGGTGCTCAGCGGCTTTGAAAATTAAGCCTATGGGCTACATGTCATAGTAAAAAAAATTATGTATATATAAATTAAATGAGTAGCAAAGTTCCGTGCCTGTTCTGCGCCTGATGCAGGTAAAAGGAATAGAGAGGAAGTGGTAGAGGGACACAGAACAAAGCTAAATCTTACTCGCGTGTCCCTGGTGAGTGGAAAAGAATTTCTTTCCATCTCTTGAAGTTAGAATGTGCTACTCAGCTTTTCAGTGTGTCTGGATAGAACATTTAACAGCAGTTTGTTCCCTGAAGTGGTGGGTAGGGGAATCTTTTATTTGACTTCTGCCTAGTACAATAAAACCTCAATATTTCACACCAACGACTGGGCTTGCTGAATAAAGTGAATAAACCTTTTGTTTTTCAGTCCAGGACGCTGCATCACCTTTGTTCCCTGGTTTGGACAAACGCAGAACAGTGTTAATGACTTTATAGCAGGCTGTCAAATATTCCATAAAGCATTTTGTGAAAGTAAAAGCCTGAGGTTTTCAAAGTTGCCGTGGGGGTTTGTGCACTGAATTGCCGTCGATTTTAACGGGCAGTTGCGCATCCAAACTAGGGAGCTTTGAAAATCTCTGCAAAATGCCACTTGACTGCGGCAGTACTGGGGGGAGAATTGTTGGGGTTGGTCAGTAACAAGGTGATTATTTAGCGAGGACCTATTGTATTTTCCAGGCCAAGCAAATAGAACTTCAGTTCACTGTTGGTGAAGCCATTACCAGTGCTGCAATAGGCACCAGCTCAGTGGCTGCCCGTGATGCTTGGATGGTCACCGAGGAAGAGTATACTCCTCCTGCAGGTATGCATTGGTGATGTGGGAGATTTGGAGGTGGAATGAAGAACCTGAGGGCCCTGTCCTACATGGAGTTGAGCACTTCTGGGACACTGATTCTAGTTGGTGGGAGTTGGAGGCTCTTAGCAGTTCCCAGGTGGTGCTCCGTACCTTGCAGGTTTGGGCCCTTCACCGGTCCGTTTGCCTGTTTTTTTACTATTTAGTGGCTTTTCCCCCCGTTTGACCAGTCTGTCTCTTGATATTTTTCAATGAAAAGATTTTTGAAGTGTGTGCTGTTTAAATCAGCTTCTTACTAATCTACAATTAACTGCTTTACACTTTGATCATTTATTCTGCTCTCCCACGCTTGTTTCAGATCTAATATGTATAAGTCCTTTAAAACAGTTAGAGCCAAATTTCCCAGACTTTAAAACGGAATCTTTGGTTTTTCCTGCCGGAGGTTTTGTACACAAACGCTTGGATTGCTATGAACAAACTGCATTTGCGTGCGCATGGACTTGAATATCTATCCGATTTTATGCACCCTAGTGCACATTTTGTTCGCTAATCGGATTTTTGGATATGGAAGAAAGTGAGCATGGAAAAATGCTGCCTACAAAAACCATAGGTTCAATCTTAGGCCCCATTCCTGCAAACGCTTGCATACGTGCTTAACTTTATAGGTATGAGTAGTCCCATTGATCTCAATTGTGCCTGGTGTTAAGCACATGTATATGTGTTTGCAGGATCAGGTAGAAGCTAGGTTGAGTCCCTCTGGGGAATTTGGGTACTAATAAAACACTAACACATTCAGGCATAGTCTGCACCATTCCTATTAGTCCAAGGATTGTTGTGCGTTTTTACCGGATGTTCAGAATCTTAGCCAAGGATATTTTAAGACTGGGCCAAGAGGTGCCTATTTAGCAGTCCTTACTCATGCAAAACTCCCGTTGTCTCCTGCAGGGCCTTTTAATGAGTAGGCAGTGCTGAAGGTGCAGGGTGAGGGCTTACAGCATAATGAAGAGCTATCTATGAGTTGATTGAATGCGTTCAGGACAATAAGCACGTGTGTGTTTCAGTGTCGATGTAATGTTCCTCATCTTTTTATTCCATCCAAACAGATGTGAAAGTGAATGACGTGGTCCCCTGGGTTTTGGACCTCATTTTGAATAAGCACATTGTCAGCCCTAACCCCCACATCAGGCAGGCAGCCTGCATCTGGCTTTTGTCACTGGTGAAGAAGCTGAGCACACACAAAGAAATTAAGGTGACAACCTGCCTCTGTCTTGCTTTGCCCCCTTCCTTCTCTCCCCTCGCTGCTGTTACCTCTTTCTTTCCTTATGTACTCGCTGAGATCTTCATGTAACACCTGCATGCCCTGTGTCGCTGGGATGATACTGCTCCTGGAGTCCTACAGCCTTAATAGGCCTCTTAACTTCCACTGAAGTCATTGTGGGTTTTGTTTCCATAAGGGCTGCAGGATATGGCACCAAAGACCTGTTCTCTTAGGCAAAGGGGGTTGGTGTCACTGGCATTTTAAAGGATTTCTCATTGCAGAACATTAAATCTCTAAGAATAAACCAGTTTGGAAATTTCCAGACTACTTGGAACCACAGGTTCAAATCCCAGCAGGGTCAATTCTGCCCTCCAAAGGCAGATAAACTAATATTGCGTTTGGGATCTTTTGGATGAGACCTTAAAACTGAGGGCCTGTCCACTCTGTATGACCACTAAAGATCCTCTGGTCCTCTGCCTAAATACAGGAGTTTACCCCAGTGGTTTTGGCCAAAACTTCCTCTCCCCACCACTCTGATGCAATAGGCAATGATGAGCCAGTTGGCTGCCACCTTCCATCCCAAGGTGGCTGAATTTCAGCAGCAAGGTGCCTGTACATAGTTGACAAAATGCTTTGGAATGAAAGATGCTACATAGGTTTAAACTATTACTAAATTTCAAACTGGCACAGTTGCCCCATATCAGGTTATTTTTGCAGAGTTCTCATCTCCATAATGGGGCTTCAAGGAGGCAATACGATCTTCTGATTAGCACAGGGGCTAGGAGTTTGGGGTTCTCTTTCTGACTTACTCACTTTGCAGCCTTGGACAAGTTACTTGACACTCCCCCTCCTGCATCTTCCCTCCTCCCCCGCATCCTTTCTTTCCCCATCTGGAAAAAGGGAGTAACACTTATGTTTACTTAGTAAATTGCTTTGAGGTTGGAGGGAAGATGTTCGATGAATGCAAAGTATTATTAGCTCAGAACTTCAGATGGCCTGTTTCTAACTTCTCAGGAAATGAGTGCAGTCCTTGTAATGTCTGTTTGAACTACAATTGTGACAGCAATGAAATAGTCGGAGTGTATCTGCTAGACCCTGTTAGATGAAATTGAGAGGAGGCAAAAACCCAGAATAAAAAATACATGTTCTTTCATCTTTCAGTCTCATCTCAAGGAGATTCAAAGTGCATTTGTTTCAGTTCTGTCTGATAATGACGGTAAGTAGTACCATATCTATGTGCTTTGTCTTTGAACAAACAGTTTCTTAACAGAGGGGAGAGAATCTTTTTGCTATTCAGTGCAGTTACATAAAACCATCTAAACCTTTATTGTTCAGCACTGAAAGATGTTTGTAGAAATATTAATTTTCACTGGAAAATGGACACATTTGCATGCTGTTGTTGGCAGAAATGTCAAGTGAAACATTTCTCTCCCCCTTAACCAATTTGTGTCAAAATTTCCATGGGAAGGCATGCTTTCCCCATCTCCTGGGACTATAGTAGAGTGGAGACCAATGGGGCTCCCCTGTTTGGTTTGTGTACCAGGGCTCCAATCCTGCCGTTGGATCCACATGGGCAAGACCTTTGGCTGTGCTCCATTTAAATCAGCACAGGGGTCCACCTGCATAGATCCAGTTGAAGAAATGGTGCCTAGGGGTCTAATCTAAAGCCTACGGAAATCAGTTGGAGTCTTTCTATTGATTTTGCTGGGTTTTGGATTAAGCCCCAGCACCTTCGATGTCATTTAACCATGTCATAGATCCCATTCTTTAGCTCCTATTTTAATTGTCTCTCTTCATTGGTATTTTTCTTACTACTTACACACTTGGCTTTTATGGTATGAAATCTGTTGCAGAACTTAGCCAAGACGTTGCTTCAAAAGGCCTTGGGCTAGTGTATGAACTAGGTAGTGAACAAGATCAACAGGAGCTGGTCACCACGCTTGTTGATACGCTTATGACTGGCAAAAGGTACGGTGAGCACAGAACTTCCAGTGTGTGTAACCACTTCCTGTGTGTGTGTGTGTGTGTGTGTATGACAGGTCTGTGGAGAGAGGTTCCTTAGGATCAGAATGGTGGAAATCAACTTTCACCTACTCCCCACATGTCTGACAGTGTGTGATAACTAAGTACAATGAACTGTAGCCTATTGAGCTGTGCTGAATGGTTGAAAAGTTAAAAAGGTGTTTTGGGGTTTGCCTTGTGGGTCAAATGTAATCTTGTGCTGATCAAGTTTTAATGAAGAACTATTTCTTTTCTGTGCAAGAGAGTCCAATGTCCTTTCTGCTTTGGATTATTTACAGTCCCAGCAGCTCTCTGCAGGGGAGTACCGTTGCTTGCCTGTTGCTAGGAATAATGGCTGGAAATTAAATTTTGCTGTTATTTCTAATATTTTTGATATTTAAAAAATGTTTGATCATAGCTAAAATGACCACATAGCAAGTATTGATGGTTCTACGGTAGAGTGGATAGCTCTCCTGCTGAGAGGAGGAAGCAGTTAGGTTAGACAAAGGCTAGAAAAACTCCCACAGAAATCAATAGGAGTGTTGCCACTAACTTCAGAGGACCATAAACGGAGGGTGGGGCAATATAGGGAAAATTCCAGTGGTAGCTGGGACTAAGAGGCAGATGGAAATTGTATTTTGTTCTTTGGAATGGAATAGAGACCTTGTCTAAATATGGGTTTGGATCCTTTCCCCAGTGATTGGGAACAGATATAGGTAGAAGTAAAAAGCAGTTGTTTATATACGCTGCATTTTTTAATGTAGAATTGAACAGCAAGACCCTGTCCTTTCAAAGACTTAAACACATAGGTAATGCTCCGCCTCGCTGGAGTCAGCGGGACGCCTCGCAGTGTGTCAGGTTAAGCATGCACATAAGTCGACAGGATCAGGTCGCAACTAACAAGAATTTACCAGGCAAATACAGTGAAACAAATTCATGGGTATTCGAATGTACAGCGTGTGAATGACAGCCTGTTCCCGGACAGTCACTAAAAGCTAATGCCTGTTTTATCACCAGGGTCAAACATGAAGTGACTGGAGAAACAGTGGTGTTCCAGGGAGCCCTTGGCAAAACCCCAGATGGGTACGTTAAGTGATGACTTTCCATGAGACAGGTGCAATTCTGCACTGAACTGCTGTTCTAGAGCTACATGCTCTTCTTGTAAATCCTTCCTCAGTTTTTACTTGTCTAGAATTTTGATTGCGTTACTCTTGTTACCTCTCTAATAGTTACTATAGCTCTTTCTCTGTAGTACTGATTGGACACATGTTTATATCTTAGCTGAATTACTTACTGAATTCTGCTCCGGGGTATGACTTGACTCTGTGGAGTTATAGGTATGATGGCGCTGTCTGTGACTGAAAAGCGACGCTAATTTTTCCTTCTTGCCTTCCCAAGTCAGGGTCTCTCTACCTACAAGGAGCTTTGTTCACTGGCTAGTGACCTCAGCCAGCCAGACCTGGTGTACAAATTCATGAATCTGGCCAACCACCATGCCATGTGGAACTCGCGCAAGGTAACTTGATACAACAATGCAGATACCTATGTGAGCTGTAAAAAAAACAAAAAACAAAACAAAACAAAAAAAACCAACAAACAACCACCCAATAATTGCATCATTCCTCTTATAACAATTGGGGTGCAATTTCTGGCCATAGATACTGTGTTCTAGTGTGAATCTACCAGCATGTGAAATGGTGAATTACAGATTTCTTCAATTATTCCAACAAATCATGAATATTATTTGCATTGCTTGAATCCACACTCCACATTCCACTCTGTAATTAATTATAGTTAATATTATTATTGATTATTTGTACTGTCCTAACAAATAGGTGCTAAGGGCCCAGTGTGGTAGCTGCTGTACAAATATTTTTAAAAAGAGTTTAAATCCTAAATTTAAGGCAAAAAACAGGTGGCTTTGACAAAAAGGATGGTGGAGCACGAGGTAGCAGTGAGACGATTGTGATAAGCAGTGGTCACAGCACACCAGCTGTTTTAATCACGGTCCTTGAAATATTGCTCTTAATTTTATTTACCAAAAGATCAACTACTCACGTTCTTTAGCCATTATACCCTTTATCAAAGCCACAATGTGACTTGTCACATTCCTGAAGTCAAATAACCATCATTCCTATTCATTCGAACTCATTTTTAAAAAATGTTTTTGTTTATTTTAACTTTTTTTAATTAAGATTTGATTAATGTGACATCCTTTTTCATTAGCCCATTTGAAATACAAAATAAGTTGTTTTAACAACCGAGCAGGCAGTGCTGCTGCGTGCTTCAAATAACCTGTCCGCTCTGCACAAGTTCGTCACGTGCCCCCTTGCTGGGATTTGGCTTTACTGGAATCTCCACTTTAAGCAGAACGTAAGCCTCTGCCAAAGCTTTCTTCCAAAGCTTGACTATTCAGTGTTTCCTGCAGGACCTCCCTATCTCTGCCCTTTGATTCCTATAACCGGAGGTTCACACCTTTCTCTTATAGCCTGGGGGAGTTAACAAGCTGCACCTGCTGTCATGAGTCAGCAGAATGTACACAGCAACTTTATGCTGGATTCTAATGTCTGCTAGCAGAAGAGCATTCCTTCCTCAGCGGGGTCATAGATTCTGCCCCCCGTTCCAGTAGCCTTATGGTTTGTCACTGATCTTAGATCACTGCCCCAGCAGGGGAAATGAAGAGGGAGCTTCTTTGTATTTACTTGCCATGCTTTTCAAAAATTTGTGACACAATATTCTACCTGAAGCAAAATGGCAGCTGTGATGCAATACTGAGTGTAGCAGTGCAAACTGTCATCACTATGGGCTAGACTCTGAACCTCCGACTTCCACGGCTGAGAAGTTATTTTGCTCAGTTACACTGATGTTAATGGGACTACTTGGGTGAGTAGCTACATATCAGCATGAGGGTTGACAGTCCCCCTTTCTGACTACAGAAGGGCTGATGAAGGAGTGCCATTTGAGTTCCTCTAAACCGTGATAAATACAAAGCAGTAATCCCAAGCATTTTAAAGAAATGCAGAGAAGCGCTCGCGCGCGCGCTCTCTCTCTCTCTCTCTCTCTCTCCTTTTAACCTTAGATTTTTATTTGTTTTAAAAAGTCCTTTTGTAAACGCAACATAGTTTGTGTGCAGGGAAAACTCCTACGTGGCTGATTCCTTTTGGGAACACATTTTCTTTGGAAAATCTGCTGCTTACTGTAATGCTCACTGCTGCACAGATTTATACCCCCCTCACTCACCATCTCTAGATAGGAGGGCTGAGGAGATGCCTCAAAATGAAAAGGAGTGAGGGAGAGAGAATATGTGCTACATTATTAAGTTATCCTCCCTTCCCTGCAAATTCGCTGCATCACCTGTTGGGAGGCTGATTGTGTGACTCAAAGCTGTGGGATTGGTCCTTAAGGTCAATATTTGGCTTCACTTTAATACTAATCAGATGACATAGGGAATGTAACTAAGCGATGACAAATCAGGGGTGTGACAGGGATCTGATCCTACATTGCTTACTTCTGTGGAAGCTTTGCCATTGACGTCAGTGGGCCCAGAATTGGGCCCTAAACGAGTAAAATAGATGCATTTGTCTGCTGAAGCGAATCAAATACATCCATTCTTCCTCATTTTAGGGAGCAGCGTTTGGTTTCAACGTGATCGCTACAAAGGCTGGAGAGCAACTGGCTCCGTTTTTGCCCCAGCTGGTTCCCCGTCTCTATCGTTACCAGTTTGACCCCAACATGGGCATTCGACAGGCTATGACCAGCATTTGGAACGCGCTTGTCACCGACAAATCTGCAGTGAGTGAGCATGAGTTCTCATGTCCCATTTGGGTCTGTAGGGTGTTGGAGTGAAAAGCCACATGCTTGAGCATCTCAGCAGGATTCTCGGCAAGAAATAACTGAGGAGCATCTTGTGAAAGGCATTGATGATCTGTGCTGTATGAGAAGGAGGAAACCTCTTACTATGTAGAATAGGTTCTAACCTAGCCAAGTAGAACAGGGGATGTGGAATTTATTGGGAGAAATAGAAGATGCACAGATGTCTCCACACTGCCTGTTATGCATGGAAGAATCTTCCTGAGCTCATCTGCCAGGGCCACGTTCAAGTTCTGCTGCCCCATAAAGGAGGGGTTGCAGCACTTCCTGCCTTTTTTATGAGAAGCCCCTAGGGGGCCCTGCTGCTTTGTGAGGGTACGGTTCACCCGTCAGTGGCTGAAGAGGGCTCTGGGGTTGTGGCAGCCAAAGATCAGCTGATCCGCTTCCCTGAAGTGGCGAGGAGGTTGCTCATTGGAAGAAGCAGATGCTGACTCAGTGGAAGAAGCTGTCCCCAAGCTACAGGAGGTAGGAGAGTTCAGTGGTAGGCCCTCTCTTCCCTGGGCTCCTGAAACTCTGGAATGGATGAGTGAGTTTTCTTCTTAGCAGCCCCAATCCTTCCTCTTCCCATAAAAAACTGCATAAGTCGATTTCGGAGGCTCTCAAGCATGTGGAAATATCCTGCTTCTGCTCTTTCTAGAGACCTATTTGCTTCTGCTTCCAAACCTCTCCATAACAAAAGAGTTGGAGGGCTCTAGCTTTCCCTTCTCCACATGGCTAATGTGGCTCCCCGCAGCCTTGGACTCTGAACCAGCAGAGGGGAAGTCTCTTCCAAACTGGAGCAAGAGAGCCAGCCCAAGCAGAACAGGTTCATGCAAGGTCAGCTCTGACCTTTCACAGTCGATCAGGATTTGCTGTACTTTGGCTGGTATCTCTGGGGGCGTTGTGTCTCGTCCACAAAGACCTTCCTTAGCAAGGTGGAAAATCTTGGCAGGTACTAGCTAAAGACCAGGACTTTTGCTTGCTACGGTCCCAGTCATGCAGTCAGACCCGTGTATGTGGATCCAGTTGCAAGGCCAGAGCCTTGATGGGGAGCTGCAGGCTGCTCCTGATCTATGATTTTTTTTTTCTTTTCTTCCACCAGATCGATAAATACATGAAGGAGATTCTGGATGATCTGCTCAACAACCTGACCAGCAACATGTGGAGGATCAGAGAATCCAGGTATAGTTGAACAGTGATGTCTTCCTCTTTAAACAAAACTGCCAACACGTCGCTAGAAATTCTAGTGGATTTAGAAAGGAAAAGGGCCGAGGGATGGGGCGGGGTGTGTGGACAGAATGGAAACCACCACTAGAATAGAGTCGTGCTGAAGTAGGATATACCGCAACGCCTTGTGTTTCAGTGTTGGATCCCATTCAGCCCTGCTGTGATACTGGGCTAAAAGCTCTGAAGAAAAGTGTCTTCTGATTGCAACGTTCTTGGGGGGATCCCAGAGCCTGAAAAGTTTTAGGGAATGTCTATACTGCAAACTAAAACCAGTGAGGCTCAGAACCGGGCTTGTGCTGCAGGGCTTAAAACAGCCATGTAGATGCTCGGGCTGGAGCCCAGGCTCTGAAACCTGGCGAGCGGGGCAGGACTAAGAGCCCAGGCTCCAGCCCAAGCAAAAATGTCCGCACTGCTTTTTTTTAAGCTCCGTAGCATTGGCCTGCGCTCTGAGACCCGCTCTGTGTGTGGTGTGTTTGGTTGGGTTTTTGGAGGGGTTCTGAAGTGTGGACGTATCCTGTGTCATGGTCTGAGTCTATGGACAGTCCATTTATCAGCGTGTAGTATAAGGACTTGGTGATAGGAGGGTGCAGTTAGATACAGCTCTGATAATGAGCTGCTGTTAGTTAAACATTTTTTGATCTAGCTCATCAGCAAACCAGCATAAACATCTAATCTGTGCTCCAAACCTGATCCATCGAATGTCTCCGTTCCACCTCCCCACCCAGAGTTAGATGGATTCATTAGAATATCATGCACTGGAAAGCAGCGGTGAATCAGGGCTGGGAAATATAATGAAGGTATCTGTTGAAGGAGATGGGGTGTCATGAGCTATTGCTTTATTCTGGAGTTGGGGAGCCTGATTCTCATCTACACAAAGTCACTTTGCCTCTCTCTGGCAGTGTAAAGGGGCTTTTTAGTAGGTGTGTGTTACGTTTTCATTGACTCTCAGGCCCCTTTCCACTGCCAAAATGATGCAAAGTGGCTTTAATGTAAATGAGAGTCAGGCCCAGAGGTCTTTCCTGCCAAGGACGGCCTGCCCTTGCAAGTAAGTTTAGGTGACAGTAATGTGTGGTGGGGTTTTTTGGGTTGTTTTGGTTTTTAGCATTTTATTTCTGTATTGTATCCCTGTCTGAAACAAAACTGTGTTTGCAGCTGTCTAGCACTGAATGACTTATTAAGAGGCCGACCACTGGATGACATTATTGATAAACTTCCAGAAATCTGGGAAACCCTGTTCCGAGTGCAAGATGATATTAAGGTAATACAGCTTCCTGTTAAATTGTCAGCTCTTACAAAAAGTATAATTATCAAATCTGGAGGGAATATCTCATCTGCTGCAAGTTTAGAAAAGTATCTCTGTGAAGAATCAGTTGTTAGCTAGGGTCTGGTCCTGAGAACATCTCCAGCTCCCGCTGAAGCCAATGGAAGTTGCAGGTGCTCACCACTGTTCAGGTCCCAGTGAGTAAAATGCTTGGGAAATTCTTCATATGGGTTCCTCATAGTGTTGTGATTCCTTCTGAGACCTTCTCCACTCGGTTTATCCAGAGCATCTTGTGCGGTTCTGGGAGAGCAAGTAGGTTTGAGGGGGGCGTATACAGCACACACAGTTTTCTATTCTGCTCAATCTTACAAAGTGCTGAACAGTCTGGCCCTGACCCAGCACAACACTTAAGTGAATGCTTAACTTCAAGCGCATGAGTAGTCCAACTGGGCTCACTCACGTGTTAAAGTGAAGCACACGCTTAAGTGTTCTGCAGGCCAGAGTGTTCAGCATCCTACAGGATCAAGCCTTATGTTTCCTAACATCCAGCCCTGCCTGTTCAAGCAGGCCTAAAGCTTCTTTGCATCTGAAATTGTGCTGTGATCGGAGGGGCAGAGGTTAGGCCTTGTTGCTTTCACAAACTCAGCTGGAATTGCATCATTTTCGCTGTGTGTGGTGAAAGGCAAAATAAAACCAGTCCTAAATATGATGTTGGTAGAAACAGTATAACCGAATTCTTCAAAAATGCTTCTGAGTAGAGAATAAAACATACAGGAGAGATTTTGTTTCCTTTTGGAAAAGGACAGATCCTCCAACATTAGTGGCATGGAAGAACAAAGCATGGGAACTCCTTTAAATGGAAAAATGACAGCTAGTCGTAAATCAGGATCAAATTGGTTTCATAGCACACGGTTCCCATTTTTTGGAATCTGAACAAAATAAATACACACATAGTGATAAGAGGTTGACCATACACAAACAGCTCACAGATTATGAATCAGATTTGTCAATACTTGTCTGGAAAGTCCAGGTAGGTCAGTAATGATGAAACAAAGTTTAAATGAAATCTTAATGGAATTTTAACTTCTTCTGCAGGAGTCTGTGCGAAAAGCAGCAGAACTAGCCCTGAAAACGTTAAGTAAGGTAAAATTGAACTTCTTCATTGCAGACTGTGTATGTGGAGGGTGTGTTGTATGTGGTGGTGTATAATAGTTAATTTCCACCTGTCCAAGAATGACCTTTGATTACAAATTACTCTCATATAAACTACCCTGGTACTAAGGTGCAGTGCTACGTTATAGCCCAGTGGAGATAAATATAAGTGTGATCCTGCATCCCGTACACACTGATAACCCCTGTTGAAATCAATGTGACCTGTTGGAGGAAAACATCTGAAATCTGCTTCCGTGTGCCCTTCTTTTTCTAGAGGGCTAAAGAGCGATGTTATGTACAGTATACAGCGCGTGCACATGTGCATAGAAATGGAGCTGACGAGACAGGGTTTAGCTGCCCTTCCTGGGGTTTGCGACTCTCCTACTTTGGGACCTGCTGTTATGGCCATTCACCATTGGGGCCAATCTGGCTGAAATAACCTGCACAGCAGCTGTGTTTCCATTACTAGATCCAATTGTTGAGGGCCAGGGCGATGCCATGCCTGGATTTGGAAGGCAGCACGGTTCCTGTCTCCACGTCCCCATTCAGAGCGAATATCGATATAGCACTGAGCTGGAATTTGGCTGAGCGTTTAATCCCCCATACAAAAGTAATGGTGCTCTAACGGGCAAACCCAGACCTGACATGACCAGGCACAACTGCGTTGACTTCCGTGGGCTGCACCCACGTACACGAAGTCTGAATGTGACCCAGTCTCTTGGCTCTGGTTCCTCCGTAACTTTTCCCATCGCATGCGGGAAGGTGCTGGGTTTAATCTGAGGAAAGATTTAGCCGTGTGTGACGTCGCCTCTCCTATTTATCCTTAGGTGTGTGTGAAAATGTGCGACCCTGCCAAAGGCGCAGCGGGCCAGAGAACTATAGCGGTGTTGCTGCCCTGCCTGCTGGACAAAGGAATGATGAGCACAGTGACTGAAGTTCGGGCTCTGAGGTTTGTTTTACAGCCTGTACATTCCCTTGGGTTTGGGTGTGTGTTTGTTCAAGGGGATTTGGTTTATTCACCTGAACTGCAGCGTGTCCGTTAATCACTTGCCGTTTTAATCCCCTCTCCCCATCCCCAGAAAAAACAGCCCCCTCGCTTCCCCCTGATTTCGTCCAGTTAAAACAGCAGCTCAGAGAATTCTAGTGGTTTCCTAGAGTGCGATTTCTTTAACTAAACAGGGCTGGTGCAATAGTGTAAGGGCATGTCTTCACTACCCGCCGGATCGGCAGGTAGCGATCAATCTATCTGGGATTGATTTATCGCGTCTAGTGTAGACGCGATAAAATTGATCCCTGATCGCTCTGCCATCGACTCTGGAACTCCACCGCAGCGAGAGGCGGAAGCGGAGTCGACAGGGGAGCGGCAGCGGTCGACTCGCCACCATCCTCACAGCTAGGTAAGTTGACCTAAAATACGCAACTTCAGCTATGCTATTTGCGTAGCTAAAGTTGCGTATCTTAGGTCGACCCCCCCGTAGTGTAGCTAGCCTAAGTCTCCTATTCAGAATATCCAGCCTCTCTGCACCTATTGAGTTCCTGGGGGCATCCAAAGGCCCCTCCCCAGCCTAAGGACAGGTGCTACTGAGCCCAGGGCTTAAGTCAAGTAGGGGGACAACAAATGAAAGACACTGCAGTTGCACAGGTCACAGCAGGAGTCAATCCAGCCATCCATCTTTCTTCAGCAAGTAAACTGACCCCCAGGCAGTGTGTAGTATGTGAGACTCTTCTGTAGGGCCTCACAAGCTGATGGTGTGTACATGTAAAATGCTCATGAAAAGGGATTTACCCTTGTGTCTCCTTGGCCAACATTTCTTCACTGCTCCTCCCTCTGCATCGCTCTTTTTCAGCATTCTTTGGGCTGGTTGCGCACACTACAGAGGTGGCTGCATTTCCGTGGTCCTGAATGCTTGTATTTTAGTTTCTGAATCCCTTTAGGGTCCTTTGAGATGAAAGAATGGCACTTTGCCATTGATTATTATTTTGTAATCTTTCTGCGTGGAATAAATGAAGCAGTAACTAAGGTTCTGAAGTTAGCTAAAAGCTGAAGTGAAGCTGTCTTTTGCAGGAATAAACTGATCTCATTAACATTATTATCCAGCAAGATTAAAAAAAAACAACAAACCGTAACAAATCTCTCATGAATTGTTTTCTTCCTTGTGAGAGTTTGAAAGTACTTTGTTGCCTTCCTGATTTTCAAGTGACAGTCCATTAGCACACGTCTTGGGCCACTAACTGTTTGAGGGAGGGTCTAACACATGGAATGTGTTTGAGAGCAGCAGCCTGTGTGGAATGGAGTGATGCGTTGAACATATTGTTTTAAAGCGTGGGGGGTTCACTTGTGCAGAGATGACTGAAGTTTCTGAGCTGATTTGGCGTAGTGTCTCCTAACCTAATAATCCAGCTGCTTCCTGTTTCTGTGTTCAAATGTGTCTAAATAATATTCTCTTTGCAACACACTGGATACGCTAGGCAATCGGGGCAAGAGGATAAAATAGCTTGAACAATGTAAGTATCAGTAGAGTCTCTAGGCAAGATTCTGGTCTCAGTTAAGTTGAAAAGACACAGAAAAATTCCCTTCGCAGACATACTCCAGATTTGTACGGATGCAGCAGATCTGAATCTGGTGGTGTGTCAGCACAGAGTTGCCACGGATGCCAGCTACACTTGGGGAAAGGGCTTTTGTAAATAATTAGAGTTGTAAAGGCTGTGGAATGACATGAGCTTCAATTCTTTTCCAGCATTAACACTCTTGTGAAGATCAGTAAAAGTGCTGGTGTTATGCTGAAGCCTCACGCGCCAAAGCTCATCCCAGCTTTGCTGGAGTCCTTAAGCGTGTTGGAACCCCAGGTTCTCAATTATTTGAGTCTCCGCGCTACGGATCAGGAGAAAGTAAGTGTAACAACCAGGGGGTATGTTTTCACAGCCGTTTCACAAGGATTGATAGCGTCAAGGCTCCCACAGACATGAACAGAATAAATCAGCAAATCTTAGCGAGAGGCACCCCAAGGTGTTAAGTGAATTAGCTAATGTATCTACTGAACTGTTATCTGTTATTTTTATATGACACAGAGAACCCTGGAATTACTGGAGGATTTTTTTAAATGCATTGTGTGCCCCCAGTCTTTTCATAAAGGGGGAAAAAAGCAATCTTGACAATAACTGTTAGTAAATCTGACTTCAGCACTGAGTAAAATTATGGAACAACCAGAGACCTCTTGTAAATATGCAGGCTGCATCTACCCTAACAAACCTGGCACCTATTTCCTGGAAATGCAACATCTGAAGCACCATTGCTAGTTATAATGTAAGCTCCAGTAATCAGATTGGGGGTGTTTTCAGCACCGTCATTAAACCTGGGCTTTCCTAATAGAGAGGGGTACTAGACTGCGGTGATCTCCCAACGCCCCATTGCTGATATCTGCTTCTTGCCTGTAGTTATCTGAAAATGTGCACTAGTCAGAGTTTGTGGGGAAACACATTGCATTTGATGTTGAGATGTGGTGGCTTTTTCTACTGGCTTCAGATTACATCTGTTTTGTTTGTTCTGTTTCCTTTAGGCTGCAATGGATAGTGCCAGACTTAGTGCTGCTAAATCATCTCCCATGATGGAAACAATTAATATGGTAGGTGTTGGATTTAGGAAAGGTCCTAAAGTAGACATGTGGGAGGGTGGATAATGACCAAAGTGGTAACATGATGGGGAACTTCCCTTCAGGCTTTTATCAGACAACCATTCATTTGATTGTCAGAGTTCCTCAGGTATGGGCTCTTGTCCACCTCTTCGTTTAGATTATACCTTCTATCCCTCCCCCAATACTTCACACAGGTAGCTACTGGCCTTCCTTCTCCTTCATAGCAACTGCCGTGCGGCCAGATGGGGAGATCCTCATCTAGTGTCCATTGAGGTCAGTAGAGTTGTGACAATTGGCACCAGCTGAGGAGCTGCCCATGATGTGGTGAAGAGCATAGGAGTGTTTTGTTCTTAAGGGTGACAACTAATGCTCTTCCGTGGGTGACCCAACAATTTCAGGGGATGCTGAATGCTAGCATGGAGGGACTCCTCCACTTCTTTAAGAGTGCAAATACTTCTCCTCTGTAGTCTTATCTCCACTTGCTCTAGGATCTGCACTCCTAATTTGTTCCCAGCTTGGGTCCCCAGGAGGCAGTGTGAGGGAATTGCTCCTGGACACTGGCTCATAGCTCTGTTATTTTTCCCTTTCTCCTGTCCTACCAGTGGTTTTTAGTGCTTTAGACATTTAGATCTGGGCCAGGACAGTACTTCAGTGGGAAACCTTTGGGGAAAATCCAGCTGCTGTTGGAAATGGTGTAGGTTATTCAGTATTCCACACCTGTTTTTCCTGAGTTCAGCCTTCCATGGTGCCCAGGCACCCCGTCACGGGCTGGCACTCTGCTGGAGGAGCTGCCTTCTGAGTGAAAAGTACAGCTGTGGCCTCTTCTTCAGTTTGAACTCTATGGCCGTCTTCAGAAGGGATGGGGCTGTGACCGCCACTCTTTACCCAGCCTGTGACATGAAGGCAGACAGGAATATAAACACGGACGCTGTCAGCTGTCCCAGTTGTTCTTAATAAAACCTCCATTGTGTGAGGTGCTGGGGCCATTCCATGCCATTGTGGTCTCGGTGATGTGGTCTCTGAAGCACCTCACTGAGACCCCAGTGCTCCCTGAAGTAGTCAGGCACAGGCCCCATTCCGCTCACAGCGAAGCCATCCAGTGTAAAGGGAATCAAAACCATCTTGTTTTCTGTGCATCCCCTGCTCATGTGGACACAATTTCACGTGGCTTGGAGAAGCAGACACCCTTATAAAGGGCAATAGCAAATTACTCACAGGATGTATTGGCCTTGGAGGGCTCTCCTTGAGACATAAGGCCTCCAGTTTATGCACCATGCCTTGGGCTCCACCTAATGGCTCAGTTTTACCCTTGGTGACAATGTTGCCAAACGTCCTAATAATCTGAGTGAGGGCTTCTGTATTGTCAGCACAACTCCATGAGCAATATAACTTGGAATGGGAATGCTTCTTTTTTTATTACTGAGTTAAATTTATAGAAACCCTAGGAAGGAAATGGAGAAAAGTGCAATGCTTTTGATAGGATTTCTGGTGTTAGAGACATGATCATTTAAAAAATCATGGTTTTTTAGAAGAGAAATTTCCTTCCATTTGCTATCAACATCGTAGACGATTGAGATGGGAAATAATCTCAGCATTGTCTGGTTCTGATGCGTTAGCGCTGCGGTGTTGAGGTTTCACATGGTTGCTGGGGAATGTTTACATCCCTGCCAAAATTTACACCCACAAATTTATTTACTTGATAGTGGTTTTATTTTATATCTTCTTAAAAATACAAAGGGGCCAAATCAGCACTCTGATGCACCAGCTCTACAACGGGGCAAGCCTTGATTTCAGTGAGGTCGCCCCAGTGTAACGGCGTGATGCATCAGGCTGCTAATCTATATTTGGGGCCTGACCGTGTCCCTTTAAAATGAGTGCTACACAATACAATAAGCTCCCAAGTGCAGTGAAGTAAAAGCAAATAGCATCTTTTCTGTTTATGGTACAGGCCTGGCTCCAGTGTCTTCTCAAGATTTACTCTTTCATCCCTTCCCTTTCCATAGTGCTTGCAGTATCTGGATGTGTCTGTCCTTGGTGAGCTGGTTCCTAGGCTGTGTGAGCTGATCAAAAGTGGAATAGGCCTGGGCACTAAGGTACGTCTGCAGCTTTACTAAGGCTTGGGCAGCGGGGGAGGCAAAATGCTGCAATGCCAACCCTATTATGGTGTTTTTGACTCTGAAGCAGCAGCTGTAATAGCTGAAAACGGCTCATTTCCGATCAGGATTCTTGTCCACCCACATGACTTGCTTTTCGACATGTGTACGAATAACCTCACCTTTGTTGTGCAGCTGGTGGATTCGGTAGAATACGCTCATAACATCGATTTTTCTCTTGCAACCTTTCAGGGAGGCTGTGCCAGCGTCATTGTGTCACTAACCACTCAGTGTCCCCAGGACTTAACGCCGTACTCAGGTAAGGTTTCCTTTCAGAGAGGGGTTTGGTTTAAGTTGCTTTTAGAGTCTCTCCTGAATAGCCTGGTTTCCATTGTCTGCCAGCACACAGTGCTCTTCGTGTTCTCCGGCCCTCCCTTGGAGCTGCTTCACGCAGAAAAGGGTGGTAGGAATAAGCCCTAAAAGGGGTTATGGGAGTGGATCTGGAATGGGCCTAGGGCCTCTCCCTGCCACGTCCGAAGCAGACGAGCGATAGCTGTGTTTTAACCGCGGTTGCGAGCACGTTTTCCTTTGCCAGCATGACCAGGGATTAAGGGTATAACAGGGCTGTCCCCCGACACGGCTAGAGCACGTTTCCTCTCTGGAATGGGGCTTCAGCAGTGCTGCCCCACTGTGTGGAAACCTTCTTTAATGCCCTGGCCAGCTGTGTCTTTGTTCCGCTGTAGGGACTCGCTCACAGTACGAGTCTGCTGCTGCTTCAGCTCAGGCAGTCGTGGCTCACGCTGTTAGACCTGTAAGTCTTGTGTTCAGTCCCTACTGGCAACCTAATCAGGGTCACCGCTACTGTTGGAACGTCCAAGGCTTTATTGCGATTTGGGAGGCTTGGGCAGGTCTCGTCTACGTTACCAGAAGGAAATATAGTTTAATGGGTTGGGGGACAATGGGGCTGAAACCAGATGCCCTTGTAGACCAGCTATGGCTATGCGTGTCACTAGCTGCAAAACAGCAGAATTGTCCTCCTGGCTGCGCTCCAGTGACAGCTATTCTAACAGGTTTCGGTTTTGCGTGTGTACATGGGGCCAGATGAAGTTTTATCATCCTGTTAAAGGACACTTTCATGCATAATTAACAAACTAAAGAAAGCGACTGGTGCGGAAACAGAAATGATGTAATAAAATTCAGGCGCTGTAACCCATAGCGGTCCAAGTCCAAGTTTGCGTTACCAGAATCAATCCTGTCTCTTTTCAAACAGGCAAACTCATGAGTGCTTTACTCAGTGGGCTGACTGATCGCAACAGCGTGGTGCAGAAGTCTTTTGCATTTGCTATGGGGCATCTAGTTCGGGTGAGCTGGTGTCTTTTAATTGTGTTTATGATATTGTTTTTTTGGGAGGGGGATGGTTACGTGTATTTAAATGATTTGAATCTCTCTCTGACTTTTTTTAAAGACCTCCCGGGATAGTAGCACTGAGAAACTACTGCAGAAGCTCAACAGCTGGTACATGGAGAAGGAAGGTATGTGGTTTTTGGTGGATTTCAGGCTTACTGTATGAGGCAGGGAACCAGCTCCTGGGGTGGCGGGGGGAGATGCTGGGGAAGGCATGTTCTAGTATTTTCATCCCCATTCATGCAGAGCACTAATGTGTACATTAATGGAAAACACACAGTGCTACTCCTCTCCTATACACCCGTGTGACTCCCTCCCCTGCTTCCGCGGAGTGACTCTGGATTCTCACCAGCAAGGGAGACAAGTCACTGGCTCCAAATGACCAAACTGTGTAATTGTTTTCTCCCCTTGTCCTTCAGAACCGGTCTATAGGATAGGCTGTGCTTTAACTGTTCATGCCATCGGGCGCTACAGCCCGGACGTGTTGAAGAACCATGCCAAACAGGTCTTGCCTCTGGCATTTCTGGGCATGCACGAGGTCCCAGATGAAGAGAAAGGAGAGAAAGATGATTCTAATCTGTGGACCGAAGTGTGGCAGGAAAATGTACCTGGTAAGTTGATCTGGAGATCAGTAGATGCTTGCTTATTGCTGGGGCTGCTGAGAATCTAGAGGAAACATCATCCTCAAAGTTTGCGAAAAATTTAACCTTTAATTCTTCTTGGAGTGCTTGCTCACGTCCATTCCATAGTAGATGTGTGTGTTCGCCACATGCACCGGTGCTGGAAGTTTTTCCCTCAGTGGTATCCATAGTGGACCCACTCTGGCGCCCCCTGGAGTGGCACACACATGCACATAAAGGGTGCTGCCAGCTCCCCCCCATCCTCCGTTCCTTCGTGCCTCCAGTGATGGTGCTGGAACGTCTGCTGCTTTGGCTAGCTTTTCACTTCGTTCAGTGTGTCTCACAAACTTTTTTTCCTGTAAAATAGTTGTATATAGTTACCCTTAGTGTGTGTTCCAGTTAGTTGGTTCCAGACGGGACTCAGCCTAGAGACTGGGCATGCCCTGGTCCCCAGGCTTTCAGCCATGCGATCATTGTAAGTGGCCTGTGCCCATCAGCGACCCGCATGATAGTTGTTTAAGGTGTCTAGGCAAAAGACACACAAGCGACAAGTGTCACATCTCTAAATCATTTAAACCCCAAACAAAAAAAGGAGAGACACATCCATCCCAGGGCGCTCCTGAGGGAATCGGTGCTGACCCCGGCACCAGAGCAGAGGGCCGACTCGGCCCCGAGCACTGCAGCATCGGTGCGGAATGCCCTGCTGGCACCTTCTACAAGCCGGCACCAATCCCCCTCCCCGGCTCCAGCCAACAAGCCCAAGAGGACCGTGAGGGGAAGATCTCTCACTTCCCATAAAGAGAGGGCTGGAGGAGAGCCAAGACCCATGCTGGGCAGCTCAACACCTCCGTCAGGGAGTCGAGCCCCAGCTCAAGTCGAGTGGTCTAGCCCATCCTGTACCAGGGGCGGCTCCAGGCACCAGCGCAGCAAGCGTGTGCCTGGGGCGGCAAGCCGCGGGGCGCGTCCTGCCGGTCCCTGTGAGGGCGGCAGTTAGGCTGCCTTTGGTGGCATGCCTGTGGGAGGTCTGCTGGTCCTGCGGATTCAGTGGCAATTCTGCGGCAGGGACGCCGAAGGTGCGGCACCTGCGGACCTCCCGCAGGCATGCCACCGAATCGGCGTGACCAGCGGACCACCCGCAGGCGCGCCGCCGAAAGCCTCCTGACTGCTGTGCTTGGGGTGGCAAAACACATAGAGCCGCCCCTGCCCCGTACCATGCCTGCCACACCGGATGTTGACGAGGGCCTCTGTCAACTCGAAGTCCCGTCGACACCCGAGGCACTGCAGGCAGTGATACCCAAGCCCAAGGGTAAACCCGCCTTGGGACCGTTCCGCGTGTCCCCACCTCAGTGGCACCGTTCCCCATCGTGGGGGACGTCCCGCCAGCACTCACCCACATGGAGCTGTCATGCCTTGGAAGTAGGGAGACAGGTTCAAAGAACCCCTCTTCCGTCTCCGGACCCTGGGCACCGACAGGGGGATTCAAGGCGCGGCTCACTGGTGACCTGGTACAGACCTGTGTTGGCATGCGCCCTGAGACCAACCCTTCATGTCTCCAACACCTCGGCACTGATCAGTTGAGCGGGGCGGCCTGATCCCGGCAGGGCGGCCCGAACCTGCCAGGACTGGGGAGAAGTGCCTCTCTCCCCTTCCCCTTCCCCTTCCCCTTCCCCTCCCCCTCCCAGGAGGAAGTCCTCTCTCCGCACCAGAGCACCCTCCTGCACCCCACATTCCTCATCCCTGGCCCCACCCCACAGCCTGCACCCCCAGCCAGAGCTCTCATGCCCCCCATCCCCATCCTGTGTCCCAGCCCTGAGCCCCTCATCCCCAGCCCCACCCTAGAGCCCACACTCCCAGCTGGAGTGCCCCTTACCCCCCGCGAGGTGCTGGATACTATTGCAATGGGGGATATCTACTTTTCTTTTTTAATCTCGGCCCAGCATTCAAAAGCTTTATGGAATGAAGTTTGCTCTCTCTGCAGGTGCTGACGTGGGGAGGGGTATTAAGGCTGATGGCCCAGGGCCTGGGCTAGCCTGATGGAAATTGAAGATCTCGTTTGATTTGGGATCCACTAGGTGGTGCTCATAGTATTAACTCCAGAGAGTGGGTGCTCCCCAATAGGAGGGCTCTAGATACCAATTTCAACACCTTTATGTCCTGGGATGAAGGAAGATGCAGCTGTGTAATTTGCCCCTTTGCGAGTGACATGCTAGCTCTTTCTTTGCTGTTTAGTGACCTGGTTTCAAAATTCCCAGCCAGTCAGTAGGTTACTGTTGCAGACCTCTTCCCCAGGACCTGAGGAGCTGCTGCCATCAAATTAGCAAGGGATGTGGTTTTTTAAGAAAAATAAAATTTCCCTGGAAATCGACAAGAGAAATACCCTAATCCCCACGAGATCAAGGGATGGAGATTGGCTCACCTGTTCAATTGTGTATTGAAGACCCTCTTAAATCAGCTCTGAAGGATCTAGCAAACAAAACCGTTTCGATGAGGAGGAGCTGGAATGACTGTTGTTTGGCCACACGATGAGTCACCTGGAGGTTATCTGGTGACTCAGCTCACAGCCAGAAGAGAAGAATCCTTTTACTGCTTGAGGATCAGCTTTTTGTTCCTTTGATGTCATACAATTACAGCTTTTCTTTGTGTTTGATACACAGGCACTTACGGTGGCATTAGATTGTATATGCAGGAGTTGATCGCCATTACCCAGAAGGCTCTGCAGTCCCAGTCTTGGAAGATGAAAGCCCAGGGAGCGGCTGCCATGGCCTCTATTGCCAAACAAACTGGTTCCCTGGTACCACCCCATCTGGGAATGGTGGTTGGTGCATTGTTGCAAGGTCTGTCTGGAAGAACGTGGGCAGGAAAGGTAAAGAAACAATTGGGGCCAAGTGGCTTGAGAGAGGCTCAGGTGTTCAGTCCCTTAGCCCAGAAACAGAACATAGAGAGCCATAAACATTCCCGTTCCTGCAGGGAGTGGGATTCCAAATGTATCTTGCTTTGGTTGATGGACTCTTCCTGACCTGTGTGTTCCTGATACACAAAGAGGGGCACTGAGGTGGTCTGGCCCAGACATGCAGCTGTTCAGTGGCTCAGATACCCAAACTGCTTTGTTCCTATTCGATTTAGAGCGAGTTTTTAAATGACATGTTTTTGTGTGCATGTTTTTAAACGACAAGGCATGGAACCACAGTAACTAAAGGTGGTGGAAATGGGGAAACTCTGGCTATGCCCAGCCGGTAATGGAAATAAGTGCACCAAGTAGCATACTGTGGAGTTTAAAAAAACTCAAAAACCTTAATGTAAATGAGAATCTGGTTCTTCAGACTACTTTCTATCCCTCTGGCAGCGCACGTTTAGACACGTTGAGGCCCAGCTATGCAGCAGGACAGTGTGAGTGAGAACCCGTCCGGGTCGTGTTTTTGGAATGTAGGCATCTAGTGAGCTAGTTTACCACGGGAAGAATGAGTGATGGGAGAGGATGAGATTAAAACAGTGCAGTTTACCGTGGAGTGATGGAAAGAATGTGCCCCTTGTAGAGGTGAGTGGCATTTGGATGCTTCTGCAGCATCTGCCTGAGCCACAGAGTTAGGGATACCAGTGACAACTGCAGGAGGAAAGCACTGTCTCGCGGTGAAGTTGTTCTCATGAACACGTCTCACTTTTTTGTTTTAATGCTCACAGGAGGAGCTGCTGAAAGCTATCGCCAGCGTCGTTTCTGCATGCAGGTAACTGTCCCTATAGGGAAACATTGTTTAATCAAATGGGTTCCCTGTGCCTATTTATGCATGGCCACTGCCTTTTCCTGTGCTGAGGGAGAATTCATTGCCACCTGCTCTTTCCAGGGAGGAGTAGGAGGTCATAGGAACTGTTGCCTCCCTAATCTCCCCCTGGGACATAGACGCTTTTTCTCCTCTCCCTGCTGATCTGAGGCTGGGGGCTGTGGGGCAGAAGCCAGAGTTGGCAGCAGAGCTGCTCAGTGGATGTAGGGACAGGATGGGAGGAGTGGGATGGTGAAGATGGTGAATGGATGGGCGAGTGGACTATGGGAGTGGGAAAGCCAGAGGGATGGGATTGAGAGAGAGGATGAGGGACAGAGGAGGAAGTGATGGGGGGGTTGTGTTGAAAGTGTGTGAGAGGAGGTAGGGGAAGAACACAGGAAGTGGGGAAAATGTGAGGAAGAAGAAAGGAAGAGGGAATAACAGTTACTGCAAGACTGAGGAAGAGCTCAGGTTCAGAAATGTACTTACAGGGAAGGAAGGGAGAACGAATGGAGCCACAAAGAGTGAAACGTTGCCCTTAGAACGGAGGGTGCGTGTATGTACGCTGGTTAATGCTGGGAGAAGGAATTCCTTGCCTCTGGTGGAGATTCGCACACTCTGGAGCTAATGGGTTAACTTTTGTTCTTAGAGATTTGTTCTCCTGAATAGCATTTTTCCCATTTGCGAATGCCCCAGACTCCACCAAATGACAAGGAACCCCTCCTTCTTCCGAGAAAAACTTTCCAGAGGAGAGTGCCATTAGGACGCAGCTCCAAGGGCTGCATCTTCTCCTTGCAAATTACTGGATATTTTGGGGGATGGCCAGAAGATCTTGTCTAGAGCACTTTGAACCAGCCATACCAGGCCTAGAAAAGGGCCCAGTCCGGCTCTGAGCTCTTCACTGACACCTGTGTGTGTGTGTGTGTGTGTGTGTGTGTGTGTAATAACACATTTTATTTAACCTATATTAAAATAAAAAGGATGGAAAGTCTGAATTGTGGCAGTAATTGTGAGACGTCCTGGGTTCAAGGTGTCGGAGCTGCTTACTTAACTAACAGCCTCGTGGGGGTGTAACTTGTGTTTGACCTTCCATGTACTTCTGGTGTTTCAGTGCAGAGTTGCAGAAGTCTGTGCCCAATCAGCCCAGCGTCAATGATGTTGTCCAGGCTGTCCTGAAAGAGTGTCGCAAAGAGAACCTCAAGTACAAGATGGTAGCGCTCCGATGTACGGCAGACGTGCTGAAGGCGACAAAGGAAGACCGTTTCCAAGAGCTGGCGGACATCATCTTTCCGATGATAAAGAAGGTGACGCATCAGCTTTTTGATTTACTTTTTTTTGAAAACCAGCTGGTGGTGGTAGGCCTGCCTGGGTGAAGTCTTGTTCATGGGTTTTTTTCTCCTCAGAGCTGATGCTTTGAAAAGCTCTCCCCATTCAGACTGGTCCAGTACAAGTATGAACGTCTCCCACTTGTAATCTCACAAGGTTTTTCCCAATCCCCACTTTTTTGTTTGTTTGTCTAGTCTTAGCCCCTCACCTTTTCCGTGAAGCTAAACCAGAGTTCCATGTGGTTTCCGGCATGCGGTGCTTCTCCAGAAAGACATTAAAACCCAAGTCCCTGGCTGCTCTGGTGGAAATGAAAGATCCCATGACACTGTCTCAAACCACAGGGTTTTCATAGCATTTCTCCTCCAAACCCACCGTTGTGCAATGTGATGTCTACCGGGTCCAGCCCCCCATCTGAATCTTGAAGAGTGTGACTTGGGCTGAAGCCAATGGGAACTACAAGTGTGCTGCACCTCTGAAAACTCGGCCCTGTGTTGTTAAAGCGCTTTGGGGTCCTTCTGGATGAAAGACAGCATAGAAATTAATAACATTTCTGTAGCTTTTCCTGATGGCAACAGAACTTCAATGAATTGAGGTTCTCTAACTGTGTGTGTGTGTGTGTGTGTGTGTGTGTGTGTATTATATGATGACTAGATACAGAGGCTGGTTGTTAGCAAAGCGTAATGTCCTGTCTTTCCCCCCCATTCCTGGTACCTCTCCAGAATTCTCATGAGAGCATAGGAGCTGGTTCACCAAAGAATGATGATGACGAGAATGAAAAAGAAAAGGAGCTTCAAATGGAATCTCTGCTCTGTGCCTTTGAGAGTTTGGGCAAGGCCTGGCCTAGGAATCTGGAGACACAGCGTAAGTTGGATCAGACAAATAATGAGCAAAGCTGGCAGAGTGTGGATCAAAGAGCGTTTGCTTAAAAAAGGGACTCCACCAGAAAGCATGTTAAGGGATACGGAGGAATGTCCAGGGCTTTCAAGAGCCATTTGCTTGAGCAGCGGGGTCAGTTGGTGCAATCTGCTGGATATGCCATCTTGGCAGTAATTTACAGTAACTGGGGAAGATGCTGTCTTTTGCACTCCAACAAACATACACTGCATATCCTGTCTTTCCCCAGGCTCACCCCTGAAGAGTCCTTACAAGTGCACTAAATGCCATGCCCCAAGCTGTTTCGAAGGCGAAGAGTGATGTGATGGGACATGTAGGCCAATGTTTTCTAACTGGGGGTGCCTGAAGCAAGACCCCTAAATAAGTGGCCTGGTTTTCCCAGGTGCTGAGCACCCACTGTTTCCACTAATGTCAATAGGAATTTCAGGGGCTCAGCACCTCTGAATGATCAGGCCCCTTTTTATTGAGATGACAGAATGTGGATTTAGTTGCCTGTGATTTGGCCCCCATGTATGGAAGTGTTGCCCCATCAGGATTAACCAGGGTTTCAGGGCCCTGTGTGGGAGGAGGATGTTTTGATCTCCTTGCAGTGACTGAAGCCAGATCTAATTTGGAGCATGAACATAGACAGCGATATTTGTGTGAAGTAGGGAACGTTCACATCTTCCTTCCCCTTATTAATGTAACGACACCCTAATTTGTTGTTTTCAGGCTGCTATTGGCAAGAGCTGTGCAAATTAATGTGTGAGCGTCTGAAACTCAGTACGTGGAAAGTGCAGCTTGGAGTGCTACAGGCCATGAACGCCTATTTTCAAGGGTAATTTTCCTGCTTGTGCTTCACTTTTATTTCCTGCCTTCACTCAGGCATTTCAATCCTTTTCATGAAATTGTGACAAATGCGCTGTTATGTTGGCTGTAATGATTCCTCAGAGTAAGCCAAGCAGATCCGTAGAGTGGCTTGTTTCCTTCGGCACGAGTCTCACACTGCTTTTACATTTGCTAGGTTAATGCTTTTTGAAGAGGTGCACTCAGACCCTGGGGCTTTGACAGAAATCCTGTTGGAAACCTGCTCGTCTATCACACACTCTTTAGGTAAATGTATTTTCCCAGCAGGCGGCTGGTGATGAACAGCTCGTGTAAATGCTTGTCTTCTGGGAGCTGGCTGGTGGATATATTTGAATCTCTCTCTCTTTCTCGGGACATGTTCACTGAAGTGTAATCTGTAACGTTAGAGCCCGTAACTTTGAGTTCCCTTTAAGCTCCCTCCCTTGGAATGGCTGCTGACGACTATTGCCCGTGATGGCTTTGACCAGAAGTGTCTTACTGTTCTAGAGCAGGAACACCTCTTCCTCTCCAATAGTAAATACCTTGATTTTGGAGGTGGTAGATTGCTGTGTGGGCTCCTGTACTTTCTACATATCCATAACTTCACCTTTTTTAAGTGTCCTCCTTGCAGAAGATGAGTCACGTAGGATTGGAGAACTGAATGAAACATAATTTTCCCAGTCTCTTCATTCAGACTTTTTATAGCTAGGCCAAGTTCACACCTGAAACAATATCCCATCTTTATCTCTGGTGTAGTTCCCTCAAAGTCAGTGGAGTTACACCAGAGACTATTTTGGCCCTGTATATCCATGATCATTGTCTAGGATGGAAAATTTCTTACCCAAGAATTTCCTTTCTGCTGGCAGCATCTCCCATCATTCTAATATATCTGGGTTGCTCCCCTGCACTCTGCGGTTCCTGGAGGCAGTTCAGAGCTGCAATGCAGCGTGCGCTGGCCATGCCTCCTCTTGCTGCTTGCCATCAGATGAGTCATTTCAGAGCTGTATAAAAACTCATATGCAGTGTTGTTGTAGCCACCTTGGTCCCAGATATTAGAGAGACATGGTGGGTGAGGTAATATCTTTTATTGGACCAACTTCTGTTGGAGAGAGACAAACTTTTGAGCTTACACAGCGCTCTTTTTCGGGTCTGGGAAATGTCACAGCTAAATACAAGGCGCAACGGATTATTTAGCATAAGGAGTTAATACATATTTCAAGGGACCATTCGAGGAAAAGTGGCCCATTAACATAGTTCACCAGTCGTAAGGGGGCGAGGAGGAAGCTGGGGGTGGGGTAGGTTAGTGAGTTAGAGATTGTTGTAATAAGCCATAAATCCACTGTGTCTATTCAGTCTGGGATTTTTCATGTCTAGCAAAGTTACGAAGTTAAGCTTAAAAATCAAGCACTAAAAATCATGGCTTCCACTCTCCTGTCCGTTAGGTCTTAAGGAATAACCATTTCCCTAGCTAGGGAGGTTATTGTGGCCCTGGGCTTCAGCGAGAGCATTCTCTGGTTCTTGCAGTTAATAGAACCGGAAGTCTTGATTGCTGATACGTTTAACCTGTGTCAGACTTGTCCCTGATTATGTCTTTGAAGGAGGAGCGCAGGGGACTTGCTGCCTCGGGGGAGGATTTGGAGGGAAGGTATTTGCTTTGAGGCTTACCCTCAGGAGCCTTCTCAGGTTCGATCTGGACTGTGGCCACAACCTTTTTGCACATGGCCTCAAACTTCTCAGGGGAAAAAAAATTGTTGCATTTTTTTCCAAGTCTTGCATGGGGTTGGAGACCTAAAGCTTTCCTTCCTCGGCAGAGGGGGAGGAGTCTGACTCAGAGGATGTCTCTCTTCTGGAATATTTTGTTCTTTTTTCCTCCCCCTTTTTATTCGTTGTGGACTTTTTTGGCGAGCTTTGCTGGAGACAGTGACCAGACGTGACTTGCTTTGTGCAGAGCCCGGAGAAGTTTCTCCCTGGCAGTGTGCTCCTTCAGGATCCCATGCTTCTTGAGCAGGAGACGGGATCTCATTATCACGGTTCTCTGACTCAAACTGGGGGGGGGCTGGATATAACCCTGAGGGTGCTCAAGGCCCATTCCCAGATGTACCCCTGGGTCGTCTGGATGAAGTCCTCCTTAGAGCCTGTTCTGCCCGAGGTCTCCTGGTCAGGCTTTTCTGGGTGGAGTTGTGGGGAGGGGTCCCAACATGCCTGTCTGACTCAGAGCCTCACTCCCAGGCGGGCGCTAGGGTTGGCTGCCTGGGAGGAGGCTGGCCATAATTCGCCCTCTGCTGATCTTGGGAAGGCTCTGTCACGTGCAGAGCACAATTCGGGTCTAGCCTGGCGTTTGTGCCAGGCCAGTAAGGGGGCAAAGGGGCTCAGCAGGAAGGCGTTGCAGTGGAGGCTCCAGGGGCTGGAGCTGCACAGACCCTCACCCAGGAAGAAGGAAGGAGAAAAGGCTCACTACTGCCTGAAAAGGGCAATAAACAATAAAGGGACGGGAGTAAATGAACTGTCACTTTGCGGCTGCAGAGGCAGGAGATCTGGCAGCAAGTGGGAGGAGGGGGCATGACCAGCACATGCTGCATCCCAGCTGTGAGGCGCTTCCGGGACCTGTGGGGTGAAGGGAAGCAGCCCCACTCCAGACCTCTCAGGATGGTGGGAGATGATGGGCTGCAAAAAGAAACCAGAGATAAAAGGTGCACCACAGACTCTCAAGAGAGGCCATGTTTGTGCCCTCCCAGTCCTGCTATGCTCCAAACATGCCCCTCCTGCACCCTACCCCATGGCCAAGGAAGGAGCCCTAAGGCTGTCGGCAGTTCCCGTGTTGGGGGAATTGTCCCCTGGGCAGATATAGGGCTCTTAGGGCCCCTTTATGCCACTTCCATCCTTTTATGTGGCTTAAAGGGGCCAGTGGGATAAGGATATCACCCCAGGGGCTGAGGACCGTGGAAACTTTTGTGCAAGTTATGGTCACAGGAAAACAACTTGGTCTCTGGTGACTTTGGCTGCATGCTTTGGGTAAAAGCCCATATAACATAACCTAATATCCTATTTGTTTAGGAAATACCTGGATGATTATTTTAAGCATTGCCAAGCCACAAGTTGATTGAAAGGCGATTCCTCTACATAAAGCGTTTTCTCAAGGGCTCCGATGTAGGAATATGACTGTACTGCAATTTCACCAGCTTTGTTAGCCTCCAATTCCTCTTTAACCCATGGAAGGGTTGCATTGTGGATCCTGTACCAGAAGGCAATGCATGATGCTTTTCTAACATGGTGGGGGAGTCTGTGTATTTGCAGACTCCATACTGCTAATACACCTGACTGTCCGGGGGGGTTTCTGAGCTGGCCATATGATGGACAGAAGTGTTTGGAGCTACAAAAGCTTAAGTACTTTGTGGAAAGAAATGGCTAAAGCTGTATTTGTGCCACTGATGTATACTCCGCTTTGAAAGTTGGAATGCATTCTTTCTCCATAGAAAATAGGAGCTACACCTCCATCAGAACAGAAGCGCTGTCTGTGATAGAACTGCTGCTTACCAGACTTAAAGGTGAGGTTCTTTGTTTGCTTTGAGACTCCAGCTCAGCGTGTGGCCCCGAGGCCTGGAAGGGCGGAGAGACGATGCCTTCTGTTGCTCTGCATTTACTCTGCTGGGTGATTTAGGAGCAACGTTGACCAGCTGCATGTAGCCCTTCGCACCTGGCAGGACAGCGCAGCACTGACATGGGGTGGAGGCGGGAAAAGTGGGAGGGAGAAATTCTGAGTTAGGCGTGGAGAAGCTGTGGATGAATCTAAGGTCGGGAATACAAGGTCTGCCCCCTTTGGCGTGAGAACCCTTCAGGAGAGTTAGGTGGAGACAGCACATTGCTGGGAGGCAGGATATCGAGGTTCATTCTCCAGCTCTGTCTCAGACTCACGGTGCCAGATTCTGCATTGTGCTCTGGCCCTTCTATGCTGCTCCATGGCTGGCATTGGTGGAAATGCTGCCTGCCCCCTGGAGGGCTGGAGGAGGTTTTGCTGATGCAGGAAGTGCTTCTCTTCTTGTAACACCTGTGCTGAATTTAGCCCCTCAGTTTGGGGTTCCATCCCCTTTAAGGCCTAAACAGGTGTGTTCCTTCAAGTGTCCTACGTGGCTGCAGTTGCTCTTTATTTAGTGAACTTTCTCCTGTGAGCCTTTAGGTTCCTGCTCTAGCTCCGTGCGTCTCCTTTAGTGGAAGAGGGCTGTGTAAAGTCCTTTTTCCTGCTGCTTTTCTGGTTGCTCCATGATTCACTTGGCGCAATCATGAAGTGAGAAAGAAATGCCCCCAAACCCCTCTTTCCCTCATGCTGAGCACTGTGAAGCACATTTAGCCAGGCCTTGGTGGGCACATCTCCTGTGCCAGTCCGTGGGACTTGCATCTGTGTAAGGCCGGCTGAATTTCTCCACATGGTTGATAATCCTGCAGGATCTCCTCCCTGAATAGCGATTTGGATCAAGCGTAGAACTCGAAGCAGTGCCTGTTTCATGATGTCCGGGGGCCTAGTTACTTTGCATCATTCTGGTATTCATTTGAAAATGCAGCTGTTTATCTCTTTTTATCCACGCAGAGTCTAAACAATGGGACAGCCTGCCACTGGAAAGCAGAGCGCTCCTCATTGGCTCACTTACTACCATGGTATTGGACAGCAGACCTGAGCTGCAAGAGAAAGCATCTTTATTGAAGAAAACACTTGAAAACCTTGACTAAATTGTAAAACACCAACAGCAAAGTGCCATGTAAAACAAAAACAAGTGCAGTGTGATCCGAAAACCAAGTGGGGAAATGAAGATTTAATCTGTAGCATGCATCATTCCTTGGCCAAAATAAAAAATGCCTTAAATTCTGTTCCCCATTAACTGTATTTTTACTGTTTTAAGCAGCTGGTTAGTAAACAACTTTGAAGTTGTGGAAAAAATAGTTGTATCAGTAAATACCTCTAAAGATCGCCCTAAAAGACTTATAGGTGTGTGATCTAAAAGAAGTATTAAGGGCAAGAAGCATCTGATTCTTAAAATAGGCAAAGGATGTAACTTAATTTACCCTAGATCCCAAATGCCCCGTAAAGAATTGTTGAAGGTGGCTGAAGAACCAACAGCTCTGGAAAGTTTAAATGCTTGTTTTCATTTCACTGAACCTTGCCTGTGGCGGTTTAATACTTGGTGCCCAACTAGTGATTCTTTAAGTCTCTCCAGGAGATCGGGGGCAACTAATATTTATATTAACGAGGGTTGAAATCCTGCCTCCGTTTAAATCAATGGCAGAATTCCCATTGACTTCACTGGGGGCAAGATTTCATCCCAGAACTCCCAGCTCACTGCTAGCCCAGTCTGGTCCTCCCTGGCACACACTCCCAGTGTTTGTGAAATATGAAAGGCAGAATATTGTTGACTTATTTCCTCCGTCTCTGACTTGAGTGGATTTAGCAAATCCATGCCCCCTTCACAGCTAATGGATCCGTGCCTCCCACATTTTAAACAACAATGATTTTCTCCAAAAGTATGCACCTGAAAGAGCACTTTAATGAGCTGCCTGGGGCTGAGGTGGTTTGGATCTGTAAGAAATGACAGGTGGGGAACACTGCTCTTCTCCAAGTTGTTTTGCATGACACTCCTTAACTGCAGCAAAAAATGACACCCCCCCCCCCCCAACTTTTTCTAGAAAATGTTTTTCCAGAGTGTTCAGTTTGCCATGATGGAAATTTTTATAGTAGTAGTCTTTTTTTCATGTTTGTAACTCTGTTCTTGCTTTGGAAAGCGGTAACAATTTAGACTTCTCAATGTTTGTAACAAACTGAATAATGGATATCATCTATCAGTCGCCAGCTCACACTGGTTTCTAGAAAATACTTTTAATTTGCACTTAATAAGAAAGACCATATCTGCATTAACATGGAGTAAAAATTCTATTTGATTAAATGGCCACGCTCCCCTATCCCCCCTCTTTTTTAGACAAAAGGCGTAAACCTGGATGCTGTGACGACAGGCTTTAGAAATGTAAAATGACTACTGTAACCTTAGCGTGGGTAGTTCATCGCTTTGCTGAGTATGAATAAAATCATGAGCGTTGGCAACCTCACAGCCATGGATTTCAGCAGAGAAAGACTTGTTGTTTTCTTAAAGACTCCCTCCAGTCCCTTTCTGACTTTCTCTCCCCCAGTAGATTATCAAATAACCTTGCCAACCATCATTGCTCTGTGTTGCTGGCATATTCAGGATTGAGTATTCAGTACCTACCTTTCCCTCAGGTGTGTGCTATTTCACGTACATTGGAAAAGCATTAAACTAGCTTACTAGTCTGATGTTGTACCTAGGGGGAGGGGCAGTGCAGTCCATACCCATCTCATCAGAAAATTTCAGCCAATGTTGGGGTAAGACTCTTCATTTTATGGCACTTCTGTATCAAGCTCTAATGCATCTTGTATTAGCACACATTAGGCAATCCCTTGGTGCTGAGAGCTGGTGCTAAAACATTTGATCTATGACTTAGTGGCTGGGAGCTGCTGTTTGTTTACATTGTTTGGATTACCAAGCACATTTGTAAATTTTAAAAGCTTATTGGGCAAACACTTGCATAAGAGGGTACCATTTGAACAAATTGCCTTCCCTGAAACCTTTCCACAGGAGCTCATTTTTGTATGAATGAGAATTCCCCGTGTTGCTTTGCTGTCGCTGTTGTTCGTCTGACTTATTCTTTTTCATATAGTTCAAAGCAACAGACAGTTACAGGAAACCAAGCGCTCCCAGTCGCTGAGCCCTTGATTTCAGCAGGGATGTGCGTATTGGGAGGCAGTACCTAAGATTATGTAGCCCTAGCTAGAGCAACTGGGCTAGCTGCCGTAACAAATGTTTTTCTGCTAGGGGTTTATAGTACATAGAAGAAGAGGTTCTAGAAATTCTACTGGTATCTGGATTGACAACTGTGGCCAGGATTACTGGGAAGCTGGAGATGGTGTATTAAAATCTGACTCATAAAGCAATATGTTTTTAATGATTAAAAGTATGGATTCAGAATTCTTCTACAGCATGTGCCTATACACCGAACCTACCTGCACAGAAGTTGATATGAATTTAAACCAAGGTCTGATTTCTACCCCCCTTTTCATTTGTAAACTTGACAGGAAAAAAAAAATAGATGTGGCCTTCCTAGAGTTTTTCCTCTGAAAGTGATTGCACTATGTAAAACACACTGTACTTTGCCCAAGATGGGCATTTCTTGTGCTGCTGCTTTGTAGACCAAGAGTGAGGCGTGCAAGTCTGACACTAGCACTCATTCTAACCTGCAAGCTGTTGCTTAAATGGATGTATATTAAGAAAAGTTTTCTAATGTTGCAAGGTCTCCATCAAATTCATTGTGATCTGTACTTGGATGTTGAAGTATGTAAATGGACTGATTGAAAGAAAACCCTCCCGTTTACCAAAAAGGTAACATTAAATAAAGGTGCATGACCTGTTCTTGGAAGCAACTGGTAATTTTTTCCCTATTAATGTGTCAAAATTTAACCTACCCAGCACTTTCTAACATTCAAAGCTGGCATTAATATTATGAACTAGTCATACATGACTGGTAACTTCCCCCCTCCCACCTTAGGAGCAGTTCAAGCTGCTGTCTCATCTCTCAGCTACTCCCAAAGTCTAAAAAATATAAAATGGTTTTATTTCAAATAGTGGCTTTGCGCCAAGCCATGGCCCCTCGAGCTGGGTTACTGCCAGTTAGAATAGACTGCATTTCTGGCCTGTGGAGGTCAGTAGGGTTGCATAGATGTCAGCAAAGGCAGGACTGGGCTGTGATGTTGAATGTTGCATAATAAGCAATGTTTAAAAAAAAAAAAAACCCTCCCCTTTTGAACTATTTATCAAAGCTACCAAAATACACAGGAACCCCTCACTGAAAAATACAGTGTAGAATGTTGGATGTTTTTCTACATTTTCATATACAACATCGGTGTTGTAATTAAAATCAGTGTAGATTTTTGCTTACAAATATTTGCACTGTAAAAAATGATAAAAGAAATACTATTTCTTTTATTTACCTGCTACAAGTACTGTGGTGCCATCTTTTTATCATGAAAGTGTAACTTACAAGTGTAGATTTTTTTGTTACATGACTGCACTCAAAAACAATATAAAACTTCAGAGCCTACAAGTCCACTCAGTCCTACTTCTTGTTCAGTGAATTGCTTACATTTATGAGAGATAATGCTGCCTACTTCTTATTTACAATGTCACCTGAAAGTGAGAAGAGGCGTTCATATGACACTTGTGTAGCCAGCATTGCAAGGTATTTACATGCCAGCCATGCTAAACATTTGTATGCCCCTTCATGCTTCAGCCACCATTCTAGAGGGCATGGTTCCATGCTCATGACACTCATTAAAAAAATAAGCATTAATTGACTTTCTCACTGAACTCCTTGGGGGAGAATTGTACATCCCCTGCTCTGTTTTACCCACATTCTGCCATACATTTCTTGTTTTAGCATTTTAAGAACACTTTCACTGCAGATTTGACAAAACACAAAGCAGGTACCAATGTGAGATTTCTAAAGATAGCTACAACACTCAACTCAAGGTTTAAGAACCTGAAGTGCATTCCAAAATCTGAGAGGGATGAGGTGTGGAGCATGCTTTCAGAAGGCTTAAAAGAGCAACACTGCAATGCAGAACCCAAACCACCAAAAAATAAAATCTGCCTTCTGCTGGTGGCATCTGACTCCGATCATGAAAACGAACATGCGTCAGTCCATATTGCTTTGGATCATTATCAAGCAGAACCCGTCATCAGCATGGACGCATGTCTTCTGGAATGGTGGTTGAAGCATGAAGGGACATATGAATCTTTAGCGAATCTGGAACATAAATATCTTGTGATGCCAACTACAACAGTGCCATGAGAACGCCTGTTCTCACTTTCAGGTGACATTGTAAACAAGAAGCAGGTAGCATGATCTCCTGCAAATGTAAACAAACTTGTTTTCCTACTCTAAACGATTAGCTGAACAAGCAGTAGGACTGAGTAGACTTGCAGGCTCTAAAATTTTACATTGTATTTTTAAATGCACGTTTTTTGGTACATAATTCTACATTTGTAAGTTCAACTTTCACAATAAAGAGCTGGCACTACAGTATGTGAATGAGATGAATTGGAAAATACTTGTTTTTTTTACAGTACAAATACTTGTAATCAAAATATAAAGTGAGCACTGAACACTTTGTATTCTGTCTTGTAATTGAAATCAATATTTGAAAATGTAGAAAACATATTTGAATAAATTGTATTCTATTACTGTTTAACAGGGCAATGAATTGCAATTATTTTTTTAATTGCTTGACAGCCTTAGTAATTATATCACTCATTACTGTAAGATACAATTTGTGTATGACAAGTTCTAAAGAGCTATCCTGCTTGAGAAACCAACATGACAAACTGAAGTGGTATTTAGTTCAGTCGGTCTTAAAAAGGGACCGAGAATGGGTTAGCCAGAATGAAACTGCTTCCACAGGAGAGGGTGAGGGAGCCCTACATCAGATCATCCCATAGCTCAGTGGTTGGCCCACACTGCTGTAAGGTGAGAGTCACCTCTTCAAATACTTTCTCCCCGTCTGGCAGAGAAGGGGGAATTGAACCCTGGTCTCCCATATCTCCAGCAAGTGCCAACAGCAGCATCACCTCATCTACCTGATTTTAGGTGGTGGGTTCCCAGTTGTGGCTCACTAAACAGAGCTAGACAGCTTCCTACAAGCTGGATTGATTTAAGGGCAGGATTTAGGACACACCACTGTCATCAGCATCTCACATGAGCTAGCTTTGGCAGCTCCCTGGTTAGTCTGCTGGCTTTTGTGGATTGCATTCTAAGGCACCTATCTGTCCTAGTTCACTGGATAGGGAACCTTGTCCGTTAACTCAGCTTTGTGGATCACAGCATTGTTCCTGTGTTTTCCTAGGTACCTAAAACGTTAGGTGTTGCAATGTGAAGTATCACAGCACCTAAATCACTGCTTGGTAGCTGGTTCTCAGATTTCTAACTTTCAAAGAAACAAGAGGACAGGTCTTTTTACTGTGCCAGCTAGTGCAGAATTACTCCTTACTCGCTCCAGGGGCTGCTTCTTGTCTTCAATGATCCAAGCAATGAGACATCTCCTGCTTCCTTTGCCATGCTAGTAGACGGTGACTTTGTTCAATGTCAATCAACTTCTAGTTCTAGGTTTTTAAGCATTACAAACAATTCCTTTCCTATTCCTTTCAGTGAGAACTCTGTATGCCTTACGTGTTACCCTCCACACTGCACTGAACACCAAAAACGAGTGGGGGAAATCTGTATTGTGGCAAATGAAGGATTAGTTTAAGGGAGATGAGGTAGCTGAGGCTAGTAATGGTTTGTACCATGCAAAAAAAAAAAAAAAAAAAAAAATTAAGCAGCCCCTGCTGTAGATCTGAGCTGGTGCACATCGCCCTGGCCGGAAACAGGCCTAGTAGATGCAGGTGAGGGTCCTTTTCTACATGCATGTAACTGGGAGCTACTCATTTTATTTCTGAGGAGCAGCTCATGGTCAGATCATAATACCAGATGACTAAGCTCCATCAGTAACTTGGTAGAAGCAGAGCCAAATTACCATTGGAAGTACCCTTTGGCCACAGGTGCTCCAGACAGTCAACTAGGACACATTGTTATGAGCCTAGAAAGCTGCTATGACAAGGAAGCAACTCATAGGCAGACTTCGATTGTAGCTCGTGTGGGGAAAAACAATGCATTTCTAAAACTCCACTGACTAAATAAAACAGTGATCAGTAAAATGGAACTATTGGAAAACCAGATTAGTGGCCAACAAGAGGTGGACTGGGATTTCAGGAAGAGCAAATGAAAAAAAAACAAAAAACAAACAAAAAAAAAAACAGTTCAAAACTTGGTCCTGCCCTGCTGAAGATGCACTGCATATTGACAGCATATCCAGTTAAAAGGAATCACCGCTGGGATTGATACAATGGAGCATCTGGTTTTTCGCTGTTTTGTTTTTGATATAACAAGAGAATGTGTCCACTGCAGGGGAACAAATCTACTGATCTCCTTTCCAGATCTAGCATCTACACACACAGCTGAAAGCTCCAGAAACAACTTTAAGGGACTTAAAAGAAAACCAGTAGGTCTTATGCCTCCCTGGCAAAGCTCCAGGTAAGTTTTGACGGAGGGAACCTCTCTTTTGAGCAGTAGTTTGCCATCTGAAGAATTCTGAGGAAAGCCAGCAAGATACCTTAAATGTTTGATCCAGAATCAAACGATTCCTGCAGAGTGTCTTTCCCTTTGTTCTTGTTTAATTCAACTAGTTAAACACTGACGTTATGAACTACATAACTAACCCCAAGACTAGTCGGAGTAACGTACTTCAATCTTATTTAAAACTTGCCCAAGCATAGTCACATGCCACTCTGTTAAGTGGTTACCTACAAGGTGAGAAAAGAAACCAAAAGTGAAGTTAGGCTTCATGTTTGAGCTAAAATCATTTATTGACAAGACAAGCAAATTAAAATATTAACATGGCAATTTTAGCAACTGTACCAAAGTTATAGTTTAGAAGGATAAGGAGTTACCTTTCCTGTTTTGCTTTTTGAAAAAGTCAGCAGTATAAACATGAGCATTTCATTTTTATGTTGTATTCTTTAGCAATCAAGCTTCTCTCACAAGTATTTTCAGTTGCTTTTGATACAAGATTTAAGAACTCAATTAAGTAGTCCCTATTCCCCTACCTTACTGAAATTTCACACACATTTACATGTCAGAATACAAGAACCCGTTTCTCGTTTTTAAGGAATCATGATAGAAAAAAGCAGATTTTAAAAATGGAGGAAAACATTGAATTGTGAGTGGGACATAATAGAAGTAGCAATTGTTCATGGTTGGCCTGGCTTCAGCCAATACAATGGCAATGCTTTGCCTGAGTGGAGAGGACAGAGTTAGAAATTCAGGTATGAAAACAAAAAAGGAAGGTATGTAGGATAAAACAGAGGACGTGTCTAGAAATGAACAAATGGAAAGACAAAAGTGAGTGGCTATTTAGTCCAGATTTCTCTTTAGAAAACCAAGTATAATGAGAATTTTAAACATGAATTACAATTAGAGAATATATAGAATAAAACTGGCCAGAGTATTCACTGACTCCCTCATGCTCACTTCAGGGTTTTGTTGTTTTTTTAAGTTGGCCATTTAGTAATGTGTTTTTATAATGGCATTTCCAGTCTCTTCAACGTAAAGACAAGAAACACAGGACATTCTAACAGAAAGTGCTGCAGGTGGAAGTTTGCTCTTCAAGCATCCACATAGGGTCTGGGTCTATTCTTCTGTTTTGCCTTGTCAGCTTTTTGCTGTGCAGATACATTACTTCCATTCTGTGCCTGAGTATATCTTGCCACAGTGGATACACCATCTACAAACTTGGTCTTATAGAGGACATTTGCATTGTTGAACATCCCATCCTTCAAGGATACCACAATGAACTAAAGAAAGAAAAATGTTTCCACAGCATGAAAACCATAATCTGAACATAAAAGGACAATAGAGATTTTAAAATTAAGATTGATAAAGCTTTCATAAAGTCATATAGGTATGGAAATAGTCTAAAAGCAACAGTTTAGATACACTGCTCCATTTATCCTAATTGGCTATTGTCCTGGGCACTAGTTCTCCAGGAACGTTCTGAATAGGTCACCTGAAACCATAGCAAAATAGAAACCTCCCCTGCCCAAACCACAGAGACAAGATATAAGCCCAGTTCTAGGGTTGGGATCTTTTGGTTGGGCAAAAAAAATAAGGTAAGCCCCATGTATTCGGCCGTCCCAAATTAAGTCCCTGATGCTGAACAAGGCCCCTTCATTTCAGATCAAACCATGAACAAACAACCTGTCACTGACAGATATGAGGTGAGCCTCCTCCCTCATAGTTGGGAAGGGCACTTTACTCTCCCTTGTGACAGCCAGAAGATAGTTCTCTCTTCTTCAGTCCTTCCCACTTTGCATGGGTGGGTCTAGTCCATTTGTTTCACAGAAGCACTTTGCTTAGCCCTAGGCAAAGAACACTTCACGGATACAGATAGTACACGTAGCATGTTCAGAGCTCTCAAATTTGTGCAGGTGAGAATCTAGTCTCAATAACAGTAGGAAGACAGAGACCAGACTGGGAAGTTGGGGTGAGGTATGTCAAACCCATACTGATTCTGTTTCGGATGGTGTGTGATTTGCCTATAAAAGACCCTTCAGTTCTACCACATGAAGACACAGGATCACCTGAAGAACAAACTCCTCCAGCTCTATACATTTTCCTGCCCAAGTTGGAGTGATATGAAGTGTGCCAGGAATCAGTGGAGAGAATGTTCATAAGGGCCCAAAATAGAAGAATAGAAGTTATACTTTTAAGGCAGGAGTCCTCAAACCTCTTAAAAAAAAGTGTGGCCCTTATCTTAATAGATTGATTAATTCACGGACAGAGCCCTTCCCATTTGCTACTATGTACCAGTTCTGTTGGTTACAGCAGTTGGTTACCAAGAAAAACAACATGAGGAAAGTAATGAGTTTTACACTAGAAGGTGAGAGGACGACTAGAACAGGACTCCATAAAAATGTTTCACAGTTTGCAGAATAATCACTGCGACCTCCGTGTTTTAGGCCTCATGAATACAGAATTTCTAAGCACTTACGCTTCCCCAGTTGTATATGCTCACACTCTTGGAGAGTAATGAACTACACAAACAGACCACCACATATAGATATTTGCAAGATCATACCTGGGAATGTCTGAAGTGAGTGCGAAGCATCTGTCCAATGTTCTGCGTGTGAGAAAGATCAAGGGCTGCATCCACTTCATCTAAGATGTAAATTGGAGCAGGTTTGAAGAGAAGCATGGCTAAGATCAGGGACAAAGCCACCAAAGATCTAAAACAGACCAAAGACAGTTAATTCTTTATAAGCTACAGGGGAAAAAAATATTCTCTCCCCCATTTGGCTGCTCCACCAAAGCACAGTTGTGCTGCAGCAAGGACATTCTGTGAGTGTAGACAGACACTAGAAGCTCTGGAGCAGTAGGACAGATAGCTAATACCATGGTTTGGTATTTAACCGAAACTCAGATTTCTGCCCAAATCTTAATGAAAGATATAAAATAACCTTTCAAAGTCTGACTGGTTGGATTGTTACTTTGAAGTTCATGCTGCTGTTTTACTCATTTCCAATTGTGAGTTTTGCTACATTCTCATTGGTCTACATTGTTGCTATGTTAGCCGGTAGCTATTCTGGATGATTCTCTCCCTTCCCCTCAAGAGAGTCGTCTGCTTCCTTCACCACGCTCCCAACAACTGTCTTCTAGGTCTCCACTTTCCAGAGCCACCTTTAAAAGGCACTGCATAGCTTCTGGCAGAGAGAATGGTATTCTCTTCACAGTAACTTACTCCCCCTCTTTAATATGCTAGAAGGGTAGAGAGCTTTCAGTGCCATGGTGGCACTTCTTTTGAACCAGAGGAGGAACACGTTGTATCTAGGAGCCAGAGACTACAAATTAAACATGGGAATAGTACGACACATTCCTCAATACGATCCATTATTTTTAGTTATTGCAACTCTCCTGTAATTTCACTTATGCCACTTCTCTGCAGAAGCACAGTTTATCTTAATAGCTGTGAAAAGCAGTGTACTCATCTATGATTTAAATTTCTCTTTATTCTTGAATGTTTCCATTATGTAGATACATAAAAGTTAGCTCAGTACTTTATGTTATATGTTCTGGATGTTAAAATGTGAATTGGTAAATACATGTGTATTTTATTTAAGGAAAGCAAAACAATCTACCTCTGGGGAAAAAAAGAGGACAACAAAGGAAAAGGAAAACAAAAGCACCACACCAACCTTTGACCTCCACTAAGTTCTGTTAAATTTTCCTTCCAGGTATTTCCTAAGGCAACCTTGAATTCCAAACCATCTAAGGCAGTTTGCCCCTCAGGGGCTGCCAGCATAGCATTGGCCCCAGGTAGAAGAGTAGAGAAAATTGAACCGAAGTCTTTGTTCACCTACAAATCAGACCACCACAAATATTTTCTAAAGGCCTTTGAATCATGAACAATTGCTGTATACTTCAACTAACAAATAGCATTATTAACAAACACTTCATTTCTGCCTCCTGGAGTCAGTTTCTTTTAACCTGATGGAATTGGATGTCCAGCGGAAGATTAGCATGTGCTAGATGGTGAGAAGACAGACTGTACAGAATCCTTTCTTTGTTCCATAATTCAAGACAAAAACATGGTCTAGATCAGAGGTCCCCAAACTGTGGGGCACACCCCAGGGGGCGCAAAGCACTGTTTTGGGGGGTTGCAGCTGGGACCCGGGCCAGCCCCCACGGGGGGGCATGGAGGGAGCGCCACCCAGCTCTGTTCCTGATCCTGGCCCAACTTTGGCCCCTGCCCCCAGCTGAGCCCAGCCTCAGCCCCCTTACTCCTGTCTGCGTCCAGTCCCCCCGAAGCCATGGTCCCGCTCCCGGCCCGGGGAGTGGGAGGGGGCAAGAATTGAGGGAAAGGCAGATAGGAATAAGGGGGACGTAACCCTGAAAAGTTTGGGTACCGTTTTCTTTAATGATTCCAATGAGGAAGTTAAACACATTTGGTTGCATTTCAGTAGTTCGTATGTCAGGTGATAAAATGCTTTGGGATTTCATCTGGATGAAAGGTGCTATTAAAAATAGCAAACTCCTCTTTGGACACACACATATGCAGCCCCCCTACTTAACTCCCTTTGTTAAACAGTAATGGGAAAATATTTGACGTAGTCTTCAAAATCATAGCCTATATTGAAATGCTCAGGGTTGGGACTGTGCCTTTATTTCCCAAGCAAAGTTACTGTGTACTTCTGCACACCTATGGCACTATATTAAAAAAAAAATAATTATGTAATTTCTAATAGATGTCAAGAAGTACCACTGTTTTGTCTTTTGTTGGTGATACCTTAAATATATGCAGCAATAGTTTACATTTGTAAATTAGTGTCTGAAATTTAGATATATTTTAGATACTCTTAAGTACATCCAATCATAAAATTAGACATGTCAAAACCCAATAAGTTATTTAACAAGTATCATAAAATTTCTTTTTTACCCACAAAAGCTTATGCCCAAATAAATCTGTTAGTCTTTAAGGTGCCAGCGGACTCCTCATTGTTTTTGTGGATACAGACGAACATGGCTACTCCTCTGATACTTGTATTAGGTGAATTGAAAAATTCTATTTCTTTTGTTTTTTACAGTGCAAATACTTGCATTCAAAAATAAACAAAGTGAGCACTGTACACTTTGTATTCTGTGTTGTAACTGAAATCAATACATTTGAAAATGTAGAGAACATCCAAAAATATTTAAATAAATGGTATTATTGTTTAACAGTGCGATTAATCACAATTAATTTTTTTAATCGCTTGACAGTCCTTAAAAAAGGAATAAAGTTGATCCTCCATGTTTAGAAAAACACTCTAAAATGTGAAAGCTAAATCTGAAATAACATACCTTTTGCCAGGCAATGTTCAAAGCTTCATTTTTCTTTTGGTCAAGCTCTTCAATAGTTGCAAGTATTTTAGACTTGTCATTCTCTACAATTCTTTTTCTCTTCATTAAGTCATTATACTGGTTTAATTAGAAGAGAAAATTGGTCTCAATTAACTTTGTACTTGACATGTTTGGCTCTAATCCTGTAAATACTCAGATGCTTAACTTTAAGCATGTGAATAGGCCTACTTACAAGAGTAAACTTAAGAATGTGTGTATAACTGCTTGCAGAATCAAGGCTTTCAGTACTTTATTCTAAAATATATTCTAGAAATTTGCTACAACAATTAACAAAGGGTAAAACTAAATCCTGAGGGACACTTCTCTCCCTCATGTTAATAGTGGTTCATTGTAATTTTTACCTATTAATTGGTACAAAAGGATAATTTTTCCTAACCGCGAAAAATGCACCAATCCTAGCCAACTACAGTGATACTAAAATGTCAATTGGCCAATTCGTCCTGAAACACCATGGGCTACAACCCACATTTTTGGCGAGGTTTTCATTTTGATTTAATACTCAATCAAGCATTGCAGTAGACATAGTAATGCTGGACTGATATACTCAGAATGGAACTTTTTAGAAGGAAACTAATCTTTCGTCACGGGAAGTCAGGATTTTCCCCAATATCAATTGCTGATGCCCAGTCGGTTAAAAATGTATTAGCATCCAAGAATAAATAAAATGGGTCATGCTATTGACTTCTAAATTAGACAATGTGTAAAGCTTAAGCAGATCACTTTACTTCTTTGGGACACTGAGTAGTACTGTGCAAGTGATAGAAATTACACTGCCCCTAAACAAAGAGATATGCCACAAATTGTCCAGACTCTTGAGGTTAAAGCAAGAAATTTGTACCCTTTCTTCTGCCTCTGAAAGCATGTTCATAGCTCTCATATTGACATTCCTTCCCAACTTTTCTTTTTTTTCCTGTAGTTTCTGCAGCCTCTGACCTGCTTCTTTAGGATTGTTAGTTTTAAAATCATACGCTGTGTTAGGCTGGCCAAAAAGTTGTTTCTCTGAAGCTATCCACTCATAGTCTTTCAGCAGTTTAGCCACCTGGAAACATGCACAAAAGCACATATGTTGAGAGCATTTACATGAAATGTATCAGCACCCTAAGTTGTTATACAACATTAAATCTCAGTACACAAAATGCAGCTTTGCTGAGCATCAAAAGAACACTGCCTTATATCAAGTACTGAAGAAAAGTCAGGAAGGTCAAAACATGGGGAAAGTTTTTGAATGAGTTTGACCTTGTGACTTGAACTTAGATTTCCCAAATGGCAACACAATGCTCTGCCACGGTGTCTCCAAGTCAACCTTCTTTAATGGGTACTTGGTTTGTCCAATAGATATGACTGCATCTGCTTCATTGGTTGTCTCCCATACTGACATGCTCTGTTTGCCTATGGGACAATGTATGGATAAACACTTGTGATTTTTCTGAGATGTTTCTCAGAGTTCAGGATGTACCATTATACCAATGCTTATTAGATAAAGGAGAATATTTCCATTGTCCGTGGTGACTGAAATAACCACCTCTGGTTACGGAGGCAAAGAAGGGTAGAGTTCTGGGATACCTTGGCAGCAGCATCAGTAGTTTCTCGCTTGTGTTTGTTGATGTTATGTTCTAGCTCTTTAACCTTAAGCTGTGATTCATTATTTTGTTCTCTATATTTTACAGCCTCTGCAGATTTGGCTTTAATTTCTTTATCTTGGGCCGTGATTATTTCCTTTTGCGTAGCCAGCTCCTCCTGAGCTTTCTTTACCGATGCCTGAAAAACAACGGAGACAATCATTTCTCTTTTTTAACCAATTTATATTATACCTTTATTACGAATAAAGGAAAATGACTAGCAGGAAAAAAGGGGAAAATATAGAAATTCTTTGAGGGTGAAATTCAGTCAAAGAATAAAAAAGTCTGCAGAAAGGTCCTGTAGGTTATGTACCTCCTGTGTGGTGGGAGAAAAATCCATATCAAATTTAATAAATAATCTATAGTATAAGGTTTAATAGTTTCCATTCACAGCTACACACAGATGGAAAAATATCAGAACAAATTTGTCTTTGGTATTGAAAGTACCTCCAGTTTTGCCAGGCCTACCTTTGTCTTGGACACCTCAGATGCCATAGCATCAATCTGATCCTGGTAGGATCTGATAGCTTCATTCACAGCCTCAATCTGTTGTTTATAGGAGGCCTGTTCGCGCTTTAGCTCTTCTAATTCCAGAACTAATGCTTCAACTTCCTAAACAGATGACATGTTGAACATGTATTAAGGACTATACTTGAATAGAAAGATTTAATATTCAGCTTGCTTCTGAGTAAAGACTGCAGAAGAAAGGTCGAACATCAATGGCTCCACAACCACAACTATAATATCATTATAATCAGACAGCCTCACAAAGGGAGAATGGAGCATATTTATGATTCTAGAACAAATCATGCATCACCAATTTCTATGTATGTCAATGACTACAAAATAATATCCCTGCACTGAAACTGATAAGGTTTAAGAGAATCATAAATCTCTGCAGACACTTCTGCTCCATTGTGGCCATTTTTCAGGATTGTTAAACTTGCTACCAACAGTGAAAGATTTACCTGCTGCTTTTCTTTCATTTTTTTGCTGGAAGCATCTGCCTTTTTTTTGGCACCATCTAGCTTCTGCTGGGCATCTTTCAATTCTCTCTCACGCTCCACTTCGGCATTTTTCATTTTGTTCTCCAGCACTTTATATTTTTCTTCTGCCTTTTTTTGGATTTCCTTGGTTTTCTTTAGTGTCTCTTCACTTTCCTCTGAATCCAAAAATATAGTATTGATCCTGGGAGTTCTTCCAGCCCCTGACTAAACTTCTACACATATACTTATAACTCAGATGTCAAATCAATTTTAACAAAGGCTTAGTACAAAAAAAAGGGTAATAAGAATTTTTACTAACTTATGAGATCAGCAATTTCAGTGTTCCCTTGTCCATGGGTCAGTATAAATGCTGCCCAAATACTAACATCACAAATAAAATATATGGGAGGGTACAGCGAGATTGAAATTTGTTCATTAAGTTAAATAAATAAGCTCTCCCTTTATATGCCAGATAAATATACACTTTACATACCACAGGATGAACAAATTAATTCACTGAATGGTAGTCTACCAATCTCTGGTATCCTATCAGTTCCTTCACTCATGACACTGTTTGAGACACTCCCACTACACATCTACCTATTTCTTCCTCCTGAACCTGTAGGCTTTTGCTATTCCTTCTTTCCAGATCTCCTTTATCTGTGTGAAAACTAATATTTTTCAAATAATTTCTCAGGATTCAAAGTATGCATAGTGCAAATCCTAAATACAAGAAAATCAGCAACCTTAACTGTATCCTCATTTTAGTCGCTCTATTGTTATTTTAATTTGTAACATCTTTTGTATTTGTTAAACAAAAATCCCTACAAAACAAGTTTCAGGTTTTTAATGGAATCTAAAAGCTATTAGCTTTATACAAATCTCAAAAGCAAACAACAGGATTCCACTCTGAATAGCCAAATAACGTCCTTCACATTTTCAGCAACTTGCTATCTCACCAATGGTTTTCTTAAGGGTATCCAGCTCCTCTTGTTGTTTGTGATAGGCACTTTGCTGAAGTTTGGTTTGCAACAGCTCTGCTTCTTCTGATTTCATCTCCCACTGCTGCTTCAGTTGGCGATATCTTAGCAGATGATAGGAGACATAATCAGATGTATTCGCATGATAAATTACAGGCATATCACTTATGTAGGGTACACAGAGCTTTAAATTTTCAAGCTATACATGAGATAAATAGACAAGTATTTATATTTCCATTTTACAATGAAGAAAATTGAGGCTATCAGCCGTGAATTGGGAGTTCCTGCCTTCAAACCTCATGCCATATCCTTTAGGATAATATGACAAACATTTACACATCTGCAATGATAAATCCTGTATAGTCTCATCAATAATGAAGTTTACAGTAGAATTCCATTTATCTGAATGGCCTGGGACATCCAAAACATTTGGATACCTGGACACTTGGATAAATGCAAGTGCTATTTTAAACTGGAGTTTCATATTTTCATACTGCAGTGATGCCAGTTCCTGAGGATGGAGGAAACGGGGAAGGAAAGGAGGAAAAGGAGTAGCTGCAGAGGACAGGAGTCTCCTTGGTGCTGCTGAGTGCTTCCTGGCACTGAGAGCCCGAGGGGAGGGAGCCAGTCTTAGCCCTTTGCTATTTGTACTGGTGGTTTCAGAGCTGGGGGCTGAGAGTGCCTGGTGCTGCTTGAGCACTTCCCAGAAGGCTCCTGTCTTCTGCAGCAACTTCCCCGCTCCTTCTTTTCTCTCCTCTAGCTTTGGGGACTGGCATGAAACTGAAATTGCACCTTAAAATTGCATGTTCATTTATATGAATGTCTGATTATCCAAAAGCTACATTGGGGACACACTATGGCTGTAGATAACTAGGATTTTCAGATACATGGAAAATGTCTGTTCAAACAATTTAATAAGTACATAAACCTTACTAGGGCTGATCATCAGTGGCTTAATTAAACTGACTCCTCTTAGTGGACGTGCAGCAACTGCACTATTTATCAAAAAGCAAATAAATGAAGATGTCTAACTCACAACTAAATCTTTTTAACTGTACAATATCAGATTCTAGATGAAAGTGACATAGAAATGTTAAAAACTAAGTTTGAATCTGGTTTGCTCCGTTTATTTATGTTTTTGGAAAAATCATTAAAATGGTTGAAACAGGGTTTGAAAAATAAGTACCACATGTACATAGTGTACTTTATTTTTAAGGACTCTTATTTGCTTAAGTATATTTCATAGAAGACCTTTAAATAAAAAGGAAGATTCCACAATTATTTTTAATTGAAATTCACACAGAAATATTTTCTAAGTAAGAAGATCGAATTTAAATTCCCAAATAGCAAATATTTTGGGGGATACTGTTGCAATTTCAGTGTTTTTATAACTCTCACCTACTCTGATTTTATTCTCTAGAAGCTGAAATTCTGGATAGGAGTTACAGAATAGGACCCAAGGAAAATCATTTGACACTTCAGTGAATAGGAAAAGCAGAAAACTGAATACAGTTTTCAGGAAAGCACCAGTGTGTACTAAAATGCTATTTTCCCCAAGCATAGCAACAATATAAGCTTTTCTTGCTACTATTTTCCTGCAGATGTTGTCCAGAAATCTCCTTGCCTCCCCATGAAATTGTGTAGTGAAGTGGTCACACTATTCTGGCTTTCATACAAAACCTGATCTGACCCTCTGTGCTCCTACAGTATTATATAAATATAAATAAAAGAGAAAAAGAATTTATAGAAGCTTGTATATTTTAACCCTTACTTTTCAGCAGTGTTCTTTAAGCTTGCCAGCTCCTTTTCTACTGTGTCTAGCTCAGACTCCTTTGTTTTTAATTTTTCTTGAATATCTTTCATTTCCAGAAGCTTGGACAAAACAGGTGTAGACTGTGAGCGTGCGCCTGATTAGTGAAAAAACAGAAAGCTGAGATGATTGATTGCCTACCATTACTTACTTAAACTAAAGGATGTGTTTAAAAATTGGGCTACTCACACGGTGTGAGAGAACAAAACTAGAGTCACTTATAAAGCAAAGATTGAACATATAATAGTTCTCAAACACAGTCAGAGACTATTTTCTCACTCTGGAATTAAGGCATGTTTATCTACAACTATTTTTCCTAGATTTTCTGGAATAGAAGTATTACTAGAATCTAGTATTACTGGACTGGAAGCTCTCAATGGAGCTCAATCCAAGTTTTTATGCTATTGCTTAACGAGTTGGGCAAAGTAGGGTACGTTTGGCTGAACTTGCAGGGTTTTGAAGCCCAGTAACTCTTCACTTAACATTGTAGTTATGTTCCTAAAAAATGCTACTATATATAAAACTACACACACTCACGGTCTAACAATTTAATACTGTTCACAGCAATGATGATTGTGAAGCTTTGTTGAGGTAGTGGAGTCAGAGGGTGGGATATTTCCCAGGGAATGCCTTGCTGCTAAATGATGAACTAGCAATCGGCTGAGCCCTCAAGGGTTAACACATTGTTGTAAATGTAGCCTCACACTCTACAAGGCAGCACTAATGGAGGAAGGAGACACAATAGACACATGGCAGTGGCTGCAAACATTCCCTGCGGAAACTGAACCCATGCTGATGAACCCAGGCTATCCCATTGGAGCACGCCACTCCCTCCACTTTCCAAAGTGCTGGGGGAAAGGAGGGGGAGGGAAGTGTGTGTGTGTGTGTGTGTGTGTGTGTGTGTGTGTGTGTGTGTGTGTGTGTGTGTGAGAGAGAGAGAGAGACGCATTGCCCCTTTAAGTACGCTGACCCCACTCTAAGTACACTGCCTTTTTAAGTAGATCGACAAGTTGAGATAGCAGCTGCTGCTGGCAAGTTCCCTCGGTCCTGAGCCCTGACATCTACCTTTCTGCTCTCTGGAGATGGGGTACAGGAGCAGGGGGAGGGGGACACCCTGACATCAGCACTCCTCTTCCCCCCTTCTGCACAGGAAGCAGGAGGCTCCCGGGAGCAGCTCCAAGGCAGAAGGCAGGAGCAGCACATGGCACTGGGAGGAGGGACACCTGAACTGCCCAGCAATTGATAGCCTGCTGAGCGGCTGCTGCACAGGGAACTTAGGGGGGCTGCTGGCCCACCCTGGTTCCAAGCCCCCAATGGGGCTACAATGGGCTGCTCTTCCTGCAAGCAGTGGACAAAGCAGCCGGCTGCCAAACAACGTTGTAAGAGAGCATTACACAACTTTAAATGAGCATGTTCTCTAATTGATCAGCGACGTAGCAACGAAACAGTGTTAACCGGGATGACATTAAGTGAGGAGTTACTGTACCTGTCTTACTGGATTATTTAATTATGTAATAAATACGTTTTTGGGTTTAACTGAAATACTCAATTGAAGATTTTTTCCCTGTTAGATGGGCTCCTCTTCCTGGTTAAAGCTTATGACATATGTTATTTGGTACCAAACAAAAGCTGGTTTATTTTTCCTGGATTGGAGATATTTGTCTATTACATTTGTAAATGGATTATCCAATACATTTCACGTGCACAGGGAACACTATACAGTCATAACTTTTAATTAAAACAATTTAAATAAGGCAAATATTTTTGTTCCAGTATTTTCATTTATGTCTTGCAGAATTCTTTGAATGGCCATTCTTCTTAAATCAAGGGACTAACTGGGATTTGACTTTAAGTAGAATACATCTTCAGTCAAATAGATTTCAAAGTTATCCAGTGTAAGGTTCTAAATACAATTTTACTGTTGGCATTTGTTAAAACATTTAAAGCAGTACACTAGTCAGCAGAGATGATATGGTAGGAAACCAAAATAATGATTACCTCCACTCAGAGTACCCTGAGGATCAAAGGTATCTCCTCCAAGAGTGACAGTTCTTTTCATTATGTTTTTGTCAAAAGTCACTTTCTTGGCATTATTCATGTTATCACAAACCAGTGATGTTCCAAAGACATATTCCATTGCCTTCTGCAGTTCAGATTCATACCCAACCAGAGAGAGGGCCAAATGCACATTATCAGCACCAACCTAACAGTAAAAGGAAATAGTATTAGTGTTCCACAAGAATTAGATAAAGAGTTTTTAAATCCAGTTTCTTGCTCCCCTTATAAGGTTTTGTAACATATTAGAATTCCTCAATACCATGTCCTAATACATCAGCAGCAAGTGCCTTTGAACTATTTGACTATAGGTAAAAAAACTCTCACTCAATCTCTCCCCTTCTCCAGTCAGAGTACTAATAGGCACCACAATCAAATAAGTTCAGCAATGCATCTCCCCCAGACATTATTTGGCTCACTCCCTTCTTTGTGACTGGCAACACAAAACTTTATTGTTGTGCTCAGCTCCTCCTTCCTCTATCTAAGAGTGAGTTCAGTTCTTTGCCCCACTCCCACTCAGCCCATGTATTGTCTATTGTGCTTTTACAGAATGGTAGCAGCTAACAAAGCATTTCAATTTTAAGTAACAAAACAAAATAAAATAAAGAAAAACATACACAGCAAAAGAATACATCTAAAGACATACCAAGCGTTTTGCCGCCATCACAGTTTCTTGCCTAATACACTGTGCTGAAATTTTATTTAGTGGAATTATGGTGTATCGACGCTTCAGTTCACCTTTTTCTAGCAGTTTTTTACCAATAACCTGAAATTTAGGGGGAAAAAATGTACATAAGGGTATCAAAACACATGTCAAATTGTGAAAACTAAGACAACTGAAAAAAAACTTCTTACAGGAATGATGCACATACTGTAAAGTTTAACATTTGGCCTAAGGAGGCATGACTCCATTGACCTATATTAATTCATACCCACTAAAAGTAAATTCACTACTTGCTAAGGTATCTGCTTAAGGATACCCTATTGGTATGCACCAAGATTTTTAGCGGTGACTAGGGATTTGAGGGGGCCTCAAATTTGGGAGTGGGGACCAACTGGATATACCTTAAAGGGGCCTGATTTTCAGAATGCAGGTGCTCAGCACTTCCTGAAAACCTGCATTCTTTTAAAGTGTCTGAAGTTGAGGCCCCAAGTCACTAATCGCTTTTGAAAATCTTGGCCTTAATGCACAAAGTTTTAACTACATGTCTCCCAGGAGTGTCCACAGAAGTTGCATGACTAAATCACAGGGTTGAATACAGCCAAAGGGATGTACTCAAAAGTTATATGTTAAGAAACATACCTCTGTGTCAACCACAATGTTATAGAGTTTTCCCCCAGCTACCACTTCTAGAGCTGTTGCTGTGGAGATCTCTTTCACGGTGATTAGAGAGGCAACAAGCCCTTTTATATGGTTTGGGTTCCAATTTTTTTCTGGATCCCTTAAAATAAATTAAAACGATATGATAGCATACAAATTATGTTTCTTTAGGATGAAAACAGCTTATGACAAACTCTAAACCCACATATATTAATATAAAAATTCCATAATATGCAGAGCTATAATATTCTGAAGCCACGGACAGCTAAATTATTTTAAAACTTCATAACAAACAAATAAGGTTTTCCAAGTAAACTGTCAGCTGTGGAATAAATAGAACAATCCTGCCTTCAACATTGCCTCAAGTTGTTCATAAAACTTGGCACTACAAATAGTTATGCAGAACTGACTTTATTAATAAGCTAACAAAATTTGGGAGCATTGCTAATATTTCTAATTGACATATAAACAGACATATTTTGACGTTAAATTAAAGTTACATGAAGCAAGCCTATTCATTAGGTACGAGGTATAAATCTTTCATTAAAGTAGTTTTTTTACATAGTTACATGAAGGAGGTTTGGGGAGATTATGAAGACTTTCATGAAATTTTTCTTGAATGTAAGAAGTTATTGATTTTTTATCATTTACATGTTATCACTAGCCTTTTAGATTTGAATGAACTTGTCAAAGGCACTATTTAAAGAGGCACATGTACAAAATTTAACAATATAACAATGGATCATAGCAAATTTTAGACAAAAAGATATAGCATGTTTCTCTAACTGAAAATACTAATGCCTATGGACATTTAACGAAAACTGCATTTCCCAGTAGTGACAGTATAAAACTGATCAGTAATTAGCTGCCATAATATTTCTATGGGAAAAGGATAACAGTTTTGATGCTATATCATCAGAAATTAGCAGCTAACATTTGCAAGCATATAATAAATGCATCTGATGTTTTCACTTTTACTTGTCCCAGTGGATAGTGCACCGGATTGTGGCTCAGGAGACCTAGCCCTGCCACTGGCAGGATGGACCTTGGGCAAGTCATGTTACTTCTTCATACCCCAATTTCCCCATCTGTAAAAAGGAGATGATGATATTTACCGCCTTTGTAAAGTGCTTGGACATCCGTGGGTAAAAAGAGCTGTGTGAATGCCAGGTAATATATTATTGTCCTAGATACCCAGGCAGATTAATCATGCCATAACAGAAAGTCAGTAATGGAAAGGGAAGCAAACTATTGATATACCAATAGCAAAATAATGACTTCCTGAATTGTCGTCCTCCCGAGTTCCCACAATCTTATAAAAGTTTCTAGAGGACATTTTTTTAAAATGGATGTTTAGTGAACATTAGAGTACAATTCTAAGGCCTTACTTATATTCAAACTGTAGACTGGGAAACTTGGCCATTAAGGCTTCATATGACTCTCTCAACTGATTGACATCATGAGACAGCTCTCTCCGTTTTGCTAAAAGAGTTTCTTCTTTTTTGTCTAAAAGAGCCAAACAAACATATCACTGAACTTTTTAGTCACAATCTTTGCAGATTTAGAAGCAGGTACACAGCATGTAGCCCAAGCCATAATGAGAAGTCCTTCCTTCTTCCAAGATTCTTACAGCTATAATTTAAGCAAAATATTGGCACCCAAATATTCCAAACTGACATAAATCAGAAACTTGGAATCTTGCAAGCTTCAGTGAGATTTATAGAAAAACAATAATTGGTACTTTTAGCTAGATAAATGCCCTTTTTGCAGTGAGGGGACACACAAAAAATTCCAAGACACTTTACCTTGTTTAGGACAACATTGTCCAACTTAGGTGCCGAAAGTAAGGCACTTAAACTGGTTAGATTCTCAGAAATGGCGAACACTGGCATTTGCTATTGACTTTGGGCTGGATTTTCATTTACGCTAGAGCCTCTTTACACTCTGGCTCTGCATTTGCACTGTAAAGGGGCCTCAAATTGGACGTGAGTTACACTTCTGTCGACAGAGTGGTGTGAAGGTGCCTTAATGAGAATGAAAGTCATTGCCCTTTACTGGGAAAAGTCTGGGGAAAACTTTTCATCTGGTGTCTCAATTTAAATACCCAGAGTTTGTAAATCTTGGCCTATAAATTTAAACTAGTATCCTTTTACCTTCAACAGGCAATCCTACAGCCCCAACCTGCAGCTCTGGGATCTATGAACTCTTACCTGCTGCAAGTAAGAAAACTGCATATTTTTCCATCTAATTCTATTGTGCTACCTCCACTATACTAGTAACCATTCATTAAAATGGCAGAAATATTAATTTCTTCAGAGTTCTCTTCCTATATTTCCAGGCTCTTTCTTCACACCAGGTTCTTCTAGATCGTCCTATACTTCCCACCCACCAATCCCCAAATTGCTATTCTACCAGTAAGTCAGTACAACAAACCTTCATAGTTTAGCTTTTTCATTTCATTTTCTAGTTTTTCTTTCAGCTTTTTGACAGCTTCAAATGCTTCTTGATCTTTCTTGTAGCCACCATCCATCTTTTTTACTTCCGCTTGTTTTGTCTTTAATTCTTGTTGAGCATGTTTCAACTTCATTTGAGCCTATTGTGAAATACAGGACAAACACAGAGCCTGGAGGTTTTCAAACAGGACATTGTATAGATTTAGAATTTCTACATTATCAGGGTGCTTGGGTTATTATTCAGGATCCTTATCACTTACAGTAGTGTCAAATAGCATCCTTGGCATTTAAAAACATAGTGCAATGGTAGATGGAGGAGAGAGTTTGGAAATAAAAATAGGATATTGTGCATCTCTCTGTTATTTTAGGTCATATATTAAAAGGCAGGATGGGGGAAGGTTTCAGAGAGGGTAATGAATAGGGTTAGTAAATGAATGAAAAGGAGCCAGGCCCCCTTTAGGGTTTTTCAAAACCACATTTCTTCAGATGAGTCATGGAACACATTCCTCAATAAGGACTATGCATAGGGGGGAGGGATAGCTCAGTGGTTTGAGCATTGGCCTGTTAAACCCAGGGTTGTGAGTTCAATCCTTGAGGGGGCCACTTGGGGATCTAGGGCAAAAATTGGGGATTGGTCCTGCTTTGAGCAGGGGGTTGGACTAGATGACCTCCTGAAGTCCCTTCCAACCCTGATATTCTATGATTCTATGATATGTTAAGTTTGAAGTTTTAATTTAAAACAGTGCATTAGAGCACAATAACGCATATGAAAGTTTGACAGAGGAGAGAGACATTCTTACTTCATCAACAAGAGTAAATAATTTAATCAATTAAAACAAACAAACAAAAAACACACAACCAAAACTAAAGACACCATTGAGAACAACTAATTCTGGGTTTACCATACAGGAGAACCTTCAGTTTCAAAAGATAAACTTTTGGAACACATTATTAATGAGTCTGGGACAAAGCGTTTAGTATGAATGTACCAAATGACTATTACTAAGGCTACGTCTTCATTAGAAATGCTGCAGCAGTGCCACTGTAGCACTTCGGTGTAGACACTCATTACAGCGACACGAAGGGTTCTCCCATCGGTGTAGTTAATCCATCTCCCTGAGAGGTAGCACATAAATCAACAGAAGAATTCTTCCTTCCCCCTTGCGCTGTCTACACCGAGGGGTGGAGTGGGGTGGGGTGGGGTGGTTAGGACAGCTTAACTACATCACTTAGGGATGTGAATTTTTCACACCCCCGAGAGACATAACTGGGTTAACCTAACTTTTTAGCCTAGATCTGGCATAAATTAGAACAAAAATACCAATATACCTTGACACAGATCTGCATGATTTAAAATTAAGATTAATCTTTTCATGACTACCAGGGCCAAAATCAGGACTTTCAGAGTTTTCCCCCATCATTAAAAACACTGAGTGACAAAGAGAACAAGTATCCATCTACTGAGCAAGACCAATCAATGAATTTTTATAAGTCTGGTTTTCATATATACAGTGGAATTTAGGGCTTTAATATAGCTTGAACTGGTTACATTTAATTTCAAACAATTAATGTAAACATAAAAAATAAGTTATTACAGGAAATTGAAGTTAAAATTAAAAACACTGAGTACCATGACTTTTTCTTTTTTAAAATCTATCACAATTTTTGTATTTTTTCTCATGTCAATGTCATAGCTTTTCCCAATTTATGTTATCACAAACAGCTAGCCTTAATAATACAATATGCTATCATGCATTGCCCGTTACAGAACATCCCTGTGAAGCATTTTTTGATAACCAAATGGAATATTGCTGAGCAAGCTTTTCAAGACAAAGTTAATAAAACCATCAATGCTTGTTTGGGACATGGTTAGCTTCTATTCTTACCTGCTTAGCCTCTGTTTCTGCTTTACTAATGTCATTCTTGCACGTCATCATCTGTCCAGCAAGAGTTGCTTCTTCACCATCTTCATTGCTGGACAGACCAGCAGACACAGCATTAAAATGTTGTTGTGCAGCAGCCAGAACATTTGTATCTTTATCACTTGCCTCCTGCAGAGCATTTAGCCCATCTTTTATCTTCTTTACTTCCTTCTCCTTCGCCACTACAGCCTTTGAATCCTTTAGCAAAACAAATCAGATCAATCAGATCCGTTTGAGAGAGTAACAGCAACTTGAAATCTAAACAGCATTGAAAAATCAGTTGCAAATAGTTTAAGGTACTATGTTCCCAAGCCCCCTTGCCATTATTTGTGATTGTACAAATCACATTTATATTTTTTTGAATGGTTTCTTGCCTGTATTGTTGCATGAAAGAGCCACACAAACAGGGCAAACACAAAGTGTTGCACGAAATACACTGGAAAAATAAATTACTGTAACTGATACAGATTAGAGGGGAAAAGTTTTTTTTAAAGTATTATTGGTAATAGTAACAGGTAAAAAGATATGACAGAAATGTGAACCTTGACAGTCTCATTTAATCGTCAGAGCATTGATATTCTTATAGAGCAATGTATTTTAAAGTTATTGTGATCCTCCCTGAACTTCATAAAAAATAAAATATTAGCTGAGGGGGCCTATTCTGTTCATGCACACACCTAATTCCTAATGGGAATATATTCTTTATATCAGGCTACACACGAACATCAAGCTTAAAACAAAGTCTGTCTCTCAGGTGACACTGAAGGGGGAAATCAAAGCTTTATTAAAGGGAAAATTTAGACTACTTTACATAATACATGATATTGTAAAAAGGTAATGCCACTTATTCTTTATCTCTACAGAATACAGACCCTGGACTTCAGAAAAGCAGACTGACTCCCTCGGGGAACTGACGGGCAGAATCCCCTGGGAGGCTAATAGGGGGGGGGGGGGCAGAAAGGAGCCCAGGAGAGCTGACTGTATTTTAAAGAAGCCTTATTGAGAGCACAGAAACAAGCCACCCCGATGTGCAGAAAGAATAGCAAATATGGGAGGCAACCAGCTTGGCTTAACTAAGAAATATTCAGTGAGCTTAAACACAAAAAGGAAGCTTACAAGAAGTGGAAACTTGGACAGATGACTAGGGAGGAGTATAAAAATATTGCTCGAGCATGCAGGGATGTAATCAGGAAGGCCAAAGCACAATTGGAGTTGCAGCTAGCAAGGGATGTGAAGGGTAACAAGAAGGGTTTCTACGGGTCTGTTAGCAACAAGAAGGTGGTCAGGGAAAGCGTGGGACCCTTACTGAATGGGGGAGGTAACCTAGTGACGGATGATGTGGAAAAAGCTGAAGTACTCAATGTTTTTTTGCCTCAGTCTTCACAGACAAGGTCAGCTTCCAGCCTGCTGCACTGGGTAGCACAATATAGGGAGGAGGTTAGCAGCCCTCAGTGGTGAAAGAACAGGTTAAGGACTATTTAGAAAAGCTGGACATACACAAATCCATGGGGCTGGATGCAATGCATCTGAGGGTGCTGAGAGAGTTGGCTGATGTGATTGCAAAGCCATTGGCCATTATCTTTGAAAACTCATGGCAATCAGGGGAGGTCCCGGACAATTGGAAAAAGGGAAATATAGTCCCCATCTTTAAAAAAGGGAACAAGGAGAATCCGGGGAACTACAGACCAGTCAGCCTCACCTCAGTCCCCAGAAAAATCATGGAGCAGGTGCTCAAGGAATCCATTTTGAAGCACTTGGAGGAGAGGAAGGTTATCAGGAACAGTCAACACGGATTCACCAAGGGCAAGTCATGCCTGACCAACCTGATTGCCTTCTATGATGAGATAACTGGCTCTGTAGATATGGGGAAAGCAGTGGATGTGATATACCTTGACTTTAGCAAAGCTTTTGATACTGTCTCCCACAGTATTCTTGCCAACAAATTCAAGAAGTATGGATTGGATGAATGGACTATAAGGGGTATAGAAAGCTGGCTAAATCATCGGGCTCAACGGGTAGTGATCAACGGCTCGATGTCTAGGTGGCAGCCGGTATCTAGCAGAGTGCCCCAGGGGTTGGTACTGCAGCCGGTTTTGTTCAACATCTTCATTAGTAATCTGGATGATGGGATGGATTTCACCCTCAGCAAATTCGCAGACGATACTAAGATGGAGGGAGAGGTAGATATGCTGGAGAGTAGGGATAGGGTCCAGAGTGACCTAGACTAATTGGAGGACTGGACAAAAAGAAATCTGATGAGGTTCAACAAGGACAAGTGCAGAGTCCTGCACTTAGGACGGAAGAATCCCATGCACTGCTACAGGCTGGGGACCGACTGGCTAAGCGGCAGTTCTGCAGAAAAGGACCTGGGGATTACAGTGGATGAGAAGCTGGATATGAGTCAGCAGTGTGCCCTTGTTGCCAAGAAGGCTAACGGCATATTGGGCTGCATTAGTAGGCGCATTGCCAGCAGATCGAGGGAAGTAATTATTCCCCTCTACGCGGCACTGGTGAGGCCACATCTGGAGTATGGCGTCGTTTTGGGCCCCCCACTACAGAAGGGATGTGGACAAATTGGAGAGAATCCAGCGGAGGGCAACGAAAATGATCAGGGGGCTGGGGCACATGACTTACAAGGAGAGGCTGAGGGAACTGGGCTTGTTTAGTCTGCAGAGAAGTGAGGTGGGATTTGATAGCAGCCTTCAGCTACCTGAAGGGGGGTTCCAAAAAGGATGGAGCTTGGCTGTTCTCGGGGTGGCAAATGACAGAACAAGGAGCAATAGTCTCAAGTTGCAGTGGGGGAGGTTTAGGTTGGATATTAGGAAAAACTATTTCACTAGGAGGGTGGTGAAGCATTGGAATGGGTTACCTGGGAAGGTGGTGGAATCTCCATCCTTAGAGGTTTTTAAGGCCCAGCTTGACAAAGCCCTGGCTGGGATGATTTAGTTGGGGTTGGTCCTGCTTTGAGCAGGGGGTTGGACTAGATGACTTCCTGAAGCCTCTTCCAACACTAATCTTTTATGATTCTAAACTTGTGGTGCCCTTGCATGTTTATGCCATAAATTTGTCCCAACGCTCTTATCCCTCTTGTACATACATTACAGAAAAGTAATAAATAAATCACAACATACAGCTATTATATATTACTGAAGATGTTTGTAGTGCACCAGATTAAATATTTTCCTGAAATTTTAAAAACAAGGGCCTTACTGTTTACCTCCTCCATGCTTTTTACTAATTCTTTACATTTCTTCTCTTCACTTTTTAAGTTTTGCTTCTTGAGATCAAGAGCACTTTGTGCTTTTGTATCAACTCTCTGAGTTTCTGCAAGAACATCTTCCAGGGAACGTAGTACGCCACCAACTTCCTATAACCAAGACAAAAAAAAAAAAAAAAAAAAAAAAGGTAACTCGTACTAAAAGAAACCTGTTTAATAATCATAAGATATTGTACATTCTATCCAGCTGCATTGAAAAAAAAAAAAAAGTTAAAAGCAAATATCCTTACCACTGTCATTTAAAAATTCTTTTAGTTTTAATCATCATAATTACAAATAGGGGCCTACCACATTCACAGCCCATTTTGGTTAATTTCACCGTCACAGGATTTTAAAAATTGTACATTTAATAATTTCAGATATTTAAATCTGAAATTTCATGATGATGGAACTGCAGGGGTCCTGACCCAAAAGGGAGTTGTGTGTGTGTTTTGCAGTATTGCCACTCTTACTTCTGCACTGCTGCTGGCAGTGGTGCTGCCTCCAGAGCTGGTTTCCCAGCCAACAGACCCCACTTTCCACCCGCCCAGCTCTGAAGGCGGCAGCGCAGAAGTAAGGGTGGCAATATTGCAACCCCCTCCCTCCCCACACACAATAAACCTTGTGACCTCCCCCACAACCTTCTTTTGGACTGGAACCCCCAGTTTGAGAAACGCTGGTCTCCCCTGTGAAATCTATATAGTATAGGGTAAAAGTACACAAAAGACCAGATTTCATGGTCCATGACATGTTTTTCCACGGCTGTGAATTTGGTAGGGCCCTAATTATAAATCAAGTTTATTTTTCACTATTTATGCTGTTCACTTGATGCAAATCTCCATGCAACGAACACACAGAGCAAATAGCTTCATTTAAAAAAAAAAAAAAAAAAAAAAAAAAGTCAGTTTCAAGTAAGTTTGACTTCCAGGTTCCGATTTGATAGCAGAGTGCTACTATATTTGGGTTTAAATAATACAGGGCAACGTTTGAAAAGGCTACGTTTAAGAATCATTTCATTGGCACTGGAAAATAGGGTAGAAACATTTCTATTATCTTGCGTGAATGCTTATTTTTATAAAACCTGAATTTTGAACCCAATTTGACGTGCTGAAGTGTCTTAACCACAATATAAAGTACACAAATATAACATTTTTGTCATTTTACATTAAAGAAAGTGGATGGGAGGCATCAGAGAATGAATTGTTTTCCAATGGATCTAGAAGGATTTTCGTTCATTTATTCTGAACTGTGGCATTTATTTCTCTTCTAGTAAATATGTTGCCTTTCAGGCATCTTCTCTCTGGCTGGACATCTCCCCCTCTTTCAAAGATACAGGAATGTTCATTCTCAAAATGACAGGGTTTTCTGAGTTTTAGAACATCTGAATGTGAATCCTCCACACCAAGCAAAGATCCACTTCCACAAATATTATTTATGCTCATGAGTCGACCTACTTGCATGCGTAAATATTCAAAGAATCAGGGCCTAAGTATGCTAAACTATGTTCCTCTTTCCACTGGCATGGAAGATAGAAATTGTGAGAATATGACTGCACTTGGCTTAGTTCTTCTACAGTTATAATACCATTGAGATAACTGCATAATCTGGTGTTATGTGAACTATAAAATATCAGTTAGTGTTTATATCATAATAAAGTATCATGCTTATTTGTTATTAAATGGATGCCACCAAATAGAAATCTACTCAGTCTCAAAAAGATGCTCAAGAACTACAAAATCCCTCTGCCAACGTTTGTGGTGTATAGTCTTATTTTCTTTTTCTTAATGCTATTTTGTCCCTAAACTGTGTGAAAGACTCACACAAACAAGTGGGGACACAAGCCAACTAAACACAAATAACTATCAAATGAAAAAAGTAAAAATAAAAAGCCTGAAAAGACAGTATTAATAATCTTTTGTTTATCTTAGGTATTACTTGTAATGATAGGAGGTAAAATATTACAGATGGAAGTATAATTATTAAATCAACAGGGTGTCTTTCACATAATGGCTAAGAATTACAGTATGTAGGGTATAAACATAAGCATATAAAATCCAAAGGAAATCGTTCTATCCTAAGTTCCCTCTAAGCTAGCAGCTGCCTATTTAGCCAGCACAGGGGCTCAAGGCTGCAGCGGGGAAAGGCGCCCCTCCCTGCTGGCCCCAGCACGGTCCTGCTGTAGCAGGGAGAGGCACCCCTCATACGGCCCCAAGCTGCTGCAGTGAGAGAGGGCTGGGGGGAAGTCCTCCTCTCCCCACCGCAGCCTGCACCCCAGAGCCCATACACTCCCTGCAGCCCAACCCTCTGCCCCAGCCCTGAGCCCCCTCCCGCACCCCGAACCGCTCATCTTTGGCCCCAACCCAGAGCCTGCACCCCCCCACACCCCAACCCTCTGCCCCAGCTCTGAGCCCCCTCCCACACCCCGAACCCTTCGGCCCCACCCCCACATTAATTTTGTTATGTGCACCAATATGGAGGTGATGTGTGACACATCACCTCCATATTGGTGCACATAAAATTCATTCTGCACATGAATGTAAAAAATTAGGAGGGAACACTGGTTAACTTCTCTCTATATTTTAATTCAGAGAAATGAAGTTATTTCTTTCCGATTTAACCCCTTGTGTTAATATATACATGGACATAAACATATTTGTGTTCTCACTTACCTGATCTCTCTTCTTTTCCATCTCTGCTATTTCTTTGTTAAGTTCCTTCACCTTTTTCTCATTCTCAGCCATTGTTTCCTGAAGTTTCGCTATGTTAGCCTGCATTTCCTTTAACTCATCGGCAGAACGTACCTTCGTCTCTTCAGCCAAAACAAATTGATACGCAACATAGAGACGGCTTAAGTGTTCTATCTCTCGCATTACCTTCTGGTACTCTAAATAGGATGATCGTTCCTGAAAGAAAGGGCCACCAATAAAAATAAGCCAGCATTAAAAAATTTTTGTAATATGCCCATAGTATTTCTAAAAAGGTCTGTATAATTTTATGATCAATATTTGTAGCTATACAAGCCAAGATGAGTAATTAAATCTCATGTTTCAAAAGATATATGCCAATTCCCCTAGAGGGATGAGAAAGCAAGGAAGGATTCTCCTTTCCTACATACAATAGTACCCAACTGGCTATATGCATTACACTTTTGCCTTCCTCTGAAGCATCAAATGCATTATACATACACATGCCTGCTTAGCAAAACGTTAGCAAATGATGCTAATACAACAGCCTGTACTGTGCAAACAACACTTGGATATCCTTTCATGAACCAAGCTAAAACTTCATCTTGCTATTGTCTTCTAGGGTTTTTTTCCCCCTATAATATCTTGCAGGTCCTGAATGTCCAACATTACCATAATAATTAGACATCTGAAAATAAAATCTCTCTATAAACCATGATTTCCACATTAAAAAAATATTCAGACTAGAAATGCGTGTAGATATTTTAGAGTCTAGAAGAGCATTTTGTTTCAAAAAATGAATCGTTGAAGAGATTATCCGAGTCAGTCAGGCTATTTTCCGATATTTTAAAAATTGCCCCCCCGGGGTAATTTCACCCAGTATAACATTAAGTCTGTTTAAAAGCCAAAGATGTTTTTCCGGTCTAAAGTTCAGTACCTCTTTCAGTTTCTGTAAGGTTGGAGTGATTTCTTCCTCTAAAATCTGAAACACAAAAACAGAATATATTTTCAGATTCTTAAATCTGAAAACTCTCCCAAATCCTACTACTCTGACCACATTCACATAGCCTTAGGCAAAGAAAGCAAGCTTTCCGCAAACCATAAATATACAACAAATGGGGCCGGGGGAAAGAGAAGGGACCATGGCAGTGCAAATGGGTCAAGTACATCCTCTTCTATTGTGGCAGATAAGATTTTGTTTTTTCTAAGGCTACAAAACAGGCAATTGAGTCATTCAAGTCAGCTTACAACTGCTATCATTGATGTTATTCAATTTATGTAAAGCATTAAAAAGCCACACAATTGCAAACAATAGTACCGTTTGAATTTCTTTCAGTTTTGCCTCTTTTTTCTCTATAGTTTTCTGGGCAGCTATTTTCTTGCACTCATACATCCTTGTACCAGCCGCTTCTTCAATCATAGCTAAAATCTGGAAAAAAAAAATAAATAAATCCCCCAAGCTTATGAAATAGCTTCAAAATCACCAGTGTTAAACAAAAAAATTTCTCTACACACCTTTCTTCAAAATACTGTTCCAACAGTCCTGAGCAAACAGTCAACTCAAAATTTTACACGTATAAAGGATATCAAGAAAAAAGAGAAGGAAAGGAAACGTCAACCGTATTCTCACCTCTGGAGGTTTCATGTTTAGAACCTTGGTAATTCGTCCCTGGAAATAAAGGCAAAAATGATTATGGCCTTTAAACTCAAAGTGTACTACACTGTCATATACAGTGCAAGATTTTTATATATTAAATTCTCAATCAAAAGTTTATCAGGTAGTATAATAATTTTTTAAAAATAAATTTATTTTCGGTCTAAAAGAATAAACCTGGTTTGACTTCAGTTATCTAATTCTTGAAAGTTCAAATCAGATTCAAATCTGAAACTGCTTGTGTCACATTACACTGGTAAGTACGATGTGCTATACTTTATAACTTTGCTTATGCTGCGTCCCGCTATACGTAGTTACACTGATCAGGGACATTGCTTTCACTCCCTGTTTGGAATCTCTTACTGACTGACTGATTTTGATTAAATTCTTAGTCACAGTGTGGCTTTTGAGAGATTTAACTGATGTCAGTCAACATGTGGAAGCCTCTGTGGTAATAGAAACAACGTGTAGAGCTAATGCAAAACAAAATTCCCAAATCCAGTCACAAAGGAAGTAAGTTTTTAGGAACATGTATATAATACCTGCATAATAAGAAAGTGAGGGTTGTTGACATTGAGTCCAACGGAACAGAAGAGATCCTGCACTCTTGTGTTGTTTGCATTCACACCATTGATTAGATACTTATTTCTACCACCAATGACGACCTTGAGAAAAAGAAAAATGGGATACTCAAAATGAACTAAAAATGGCTTTACTGTTTGAGAATACAAACTAACGGAATTCTTAGATGTAGGAATCTGAGCAAACAACAAATGGAAAATAGTTTCAATGTGTCCTGAGGAAATTAACAAAATTACAAAATACACATATCAAACAAACCCTCTCATCAGTTTGAAGTACCATTTTTAAAATCCTCTACCCCAACTGCAAAAATGTGAGCTAAACCACCACGGCAAGTACCTTTGGCAATTTCTTGGCAGTCAGGAACAAGGGAAAGTCTCTCAGTTCAGTGTCAGACCAGAAAAAAAATACTACCACCACAACTAGCAAACTTCTTGTCAGTTTCATCAGAAAGGTTATGGTTAAGGCTATGTTTTACTCACAGGTATTTTTTAGTAAAAGTCATGGACAGGTCACAGGCAGTAAACAAAATTCACGGCCAGTGACCTGTTCATGACTTGCACTATGCCCTTAATTAAATCTTGGGAATGCCGTGGCTTGGGGGGCCGGTCCAGGGAGTGACACTGGTGCTCGGTGAGGGGGGAGGGAGGAGGAGGAGGAAGAGAGGAGGTTGGTGGGGCTGGCATGCTCCCTACCTGGCTTCTTGGAAGCGATGACATATCCCTTCCTAAGTTCCTAGCTCCGCACACTGCCAGCTCCACAGATCCCACTGGCCGGGAACCACAGCCAATGGGAGCTGCGAGAGCAGTGCGCGAAGGTAGGAGCCGAGGGACATGTTGTCGCTTCCGGGGAGCCCCCCCAAGGTAAGCACTGACCAGAGTCTCTTTGTGTCAAATCAAAGCACACTCTGAGGCAGTGTAGGAAAGCTTGCAGTGCTCCTGTCTGTACCATATCTGTTCTGTGAATAAATGAATTCAGTATCCCAAGTGGACAACCTAGCATTTTTCAATATTAAGGTCACTAAAAAATTAGAAAGGGAAAGGAGAAAGGCAGAAAAGGGAAGCACATCATTTTCTGTAGGGGACAATATAGCTTGCTCCAGGAACGTTGTCTCATGACTAGGTGCGTTTCCATTTAAGGGAGTAGAGTCATTGTTTATGGTATATGGAATACTACAAAATTTGTAGTGTGAAAAGGCAACTACTTGTTATATCCTTATTTAGTTGCTTAGCTCAAATCTTACATAGTTTGTTATTGAGTTCACTCTGGAAACATTGCTTTAATAGCACAAGTTCATTGAGAGAATATTTAAAAAAAGAAGAATTAGTGCACAATCAAGTAAAAGAAACCAAGTGTTCTTTAAAACCTTACCTGAAGGAATCTTGATTATGCAAAATAACTTGAGGCGTAAGGGTAGAGAGCATTAAAAAAAAAAAAACCTACAACATTGAATTCTATATCATCTAGTTGAAAAATAACAATCTGCCTTTTATCTTAGTATAGTCATTTTCCACTGAGAACGGTGGAAATTCGTAAATCTTTGTGGGCAAACACAGATGTTAAACACTCACCTGCCTGGTGACTGTGATCTCATCATGAGCTTCAAATCCCAACGGACTCTGTTTCTTGTCAGAATTATCAAAGGTGATTGAGACAGTCGCTTTAATAATTCCAGCCTGACCATTTTTGTAAACCAAATCTTGCAAATTGGATGCTCGCACCTGAAAATGTGGAAGAAGAATACATTTGTTAACAGAAAGCCATTGCATTGCTTCACACTGTGCACTATTAATTGCTAGAATTTGAGGAAAAATGTATGAAATATTTGAAAAATAGGAATACTGTACATTTAGATATTCTAGCAGCTCACAGGTATAAAAGAGCATGGAGAAAACGTGCAAGATGGTTGCACGGTAAACTAACACACAGTAAGTCAGCTAAGCATTTTTTTTTTAAACCAGATACATGAGAAAAATTAAATGTTTAGATTTAGAAACCAGATGACAAGATCAATTAATACATAAGTGCCTTTAGGTAAAGTGTTTGATTTCATGATACAGTATATGTGTGATTGTAAAGATAGAATAATAGGATTTACTTGCAATTTTGCTGGATTTCCCTAGAATTCCAGAGCAGCATTGTTTAAAGACTGGAATCCAAATTTGCTTCAAAATGCACACTTTTCATATAAGTAGCAGTATAGGCCAGTGTCTTTTAAATAAAAATCATTTCAACAAAACCTGCTTTCTGTTTTTCTGATGAGTCAGCTAATAGTGTTCTCAGACCAGCTCCAGGTATGCCAAAGTTTATTACAGAGAAATAAGTTTGTGTTATATTCTGTGATTGTACTTTTACCTACCAAAAGTCTGCAGTTCCAACTTATTACTTCTTAACTTGGCATTTTTCCCGTGGTTCTGGGCTGCATAGTTTGTATCAATGTATGATTATTACTGCTATACAAAGCTTACATAATAATAATATAAAATATAATATAATAATATAGAGAGATATACCTATCTCATAGAACTGGAAAGGACCCTGAAAGGTCATCGAGTCCAGCCCCCTGCCTTCACTAGCAGAACCAAAAACTGATTTTGCCCCAGATCCCTAAGTGGCCCCCTCAAAGATTGAACTCACAATCCTGGGTTTAGCAGGCCAATGCTCAAACCACTTAGCTATTCCCCCCCTATCTATTTATAGTCTTCTACAAAGTGTTTGAAAAGAATTCCCTAGTAATTGTAATAGGCCTCTGTAAAAGAGTATTGACACTGTAACTATGATTGTAAGTCAATTTTGAGAAGAAGAGTCAGTGGGGATTACAAATTCATATTTAATTATCAATAAAAATTATTTTTTATTGGACAATTTGAACCTAGCCAGAAAGTGGCATAGAAAATGCCAGTCTGTCTCATTTTGGTTACAAAGTAACACCAGTCTCCACAACATTTTGTGAAGATTAACCTCAGGTTTGTTGCACAAGGATGCTATTCAGCACAAAGAGGAGTTTCTCATTGATTCTTCCTAACTGCAGTATTTCTCCTTCCTTTTTACCTGAGATAGGTTGGAGATGCCCAACAGAAAACAAATAGAGTCCAGGATGTTGGACTTGCCACTGCCATTTAATCCGGTGATAGCATTGAACAGTGGGTCGAAGCCGTTGACCTCTGTCCTCTGGGCATAGGACTTGAATCCTTCAAGAATGATTGACTTGATATGCATCTTTTCTGTCTCTCTGGAGGACCTGGCCAAGCCCCTCTCCAAGGGCTTTGAAGAAAGATCTCAGATTTATAATCCTGTGTGTTTTAAAACAACAAAAGCAGACTTACTAAAATGAGAGGGCACCCCTAATATAAACCAAAGTATGAAACAAATGGAAAAGAATACAACTACTCTAGCATGGACAATGGTATTTGGACCCACATGCAGGAATGTGATAAGATTTTTTTTGCCACAACAGTACAACCTCAGTTATCTGAATCTCAGTTATCCAAAGGAGGGATAATTGAGTCCCCCAGCAAATATTACTCAAATTTAAGATTTCCTTGATTACATGAATTTATTCAATATGACTCAGGATATTCAAATAGAAGTTGTACTGTGGTACAAAACAGGTTTCTCATCAAGAAAAAAAATTACAAGACTAGTAGGAGGCAAAAAGACAAGACTAAAGTCTTTTAAGAGAAAAGAGAGAGGAAGAAATTTAAAAGGGCAGTGTTGATGGAGTACCTTGTGGACTGTTATCTGTATCCAGAGTTGAATGTGACTTTATGTTAGTCTTAAAATTATGTTAAAATAGTTGAGAACTTCATAGCGAAAATATATGTAGCTAAAAAACCCAGACTGTTCTGTATTTCAAATTGTTAAACTATAAAAAAAAAAAAAAAAAAAAAAAAAAAAACACAACCAATACTGTCTGCTATTTTTACAAATGTTACTTTCAGATTATCCCAAACTGAGATTAGAGAGAAATGTCTCCTTATTCTGTACACCTGGCAGCACTTTGTTTATAGCCAGTTTCACTGTGTGATTTTGTAAATCTGACAGCTCCTGGGCACAGTCGCTGTCCTCTGTGGTTCAGGTCACCCAGAAAAAGGAAAAGACAAACATTAGAAGAACAGGGGCTGCAAAGGCAGTGACTGGGGGCAGGCACAGGCCTGGGGCTGTTGTAACTCAGTGACTAGGTTTAAACTGACCAATTTTGCACCCTCCCCCTCCTCCATGGGGTGAGTGTGTGTGTGTTGAGAGGGCTTGTGCCCACAGGGCAGGCATGCGGGGCCCTTCGCTCCCTCACTGGTATCAACCCAGACCCTCCCAGCCACCCGCACTACTGAACAAGGCCCTTCTGGGTACACCGGGGGAAGGAGCCAAGTATCAGGGGGTAGCTGTGTTAGTCTGTATCCACAAAAACAACAAGGAGTCCGGTGGCACCTTAAAAACGAACAGATTTATTTGGGCATAGGCTTTCGTGGGTAAAATCCTCACTTCTTCAGAAGCATGGAGTGAAAGTTACAGATGCAGGCATTATATAATGAGACATGAAGACCATTTCAGATTTGGGGACAATGTATACCTTCAAGTCAGTGGCACTGCTATGGGTACCTGCCTGGACCCACAGTATGCCAACATACTTTTATGGCTGCCTTAGAACAACACTTCCTCACCTCTCGTCCCCTAGCGCCCCTCCTCTACTTGCGCTACATTGATGACATCTTCATCATATGGACCCACAGAAAGGAGGCTCTTGAAGATTTCCACCTGGATTTCAACAATTTCCACCCCATCATCAACCAGTCCACACAAGAGATCCACTTCCTGGACACTACAGTGCAAATAAGCGATGGCCACATAACCACCACCCTATACCGGAAAACTACTGACCACTATACTTACCTACATGCCTCCAGCTTCCATCCAGGACACATCACACAATCCATTGTCTACAGCCAAGCCCTAAGATACAACCGAATTTGCTCCAATCCCTCAGACAGAGACAAACAACTACAAGATCTTTATCAAGCATTCGTAAAACTACAATACCCACCTGGGGAAGTGAGGAAACAGATTGACAGAGCGAGACGGGTACCCAGAAATCACCTGCTACAGAACAGGCCCAACAAGGACAATAACAGAACACCACTGGCCATCACGTACAGCCTCCAGCTAAAACCTCTCCAGCGCATTATCAATGATCTACAACCTATCCTGGAAAATGATCCCTCACTCTCACAGACCTTGGGAGGCAGGCCAGTCCTCGCTTACAGACAGCCCCCCAAACTGAACCAAATACTCACCAGCAACTACACATCACACCACAGAAACACCAACCCAGGAACCAATTCCTGTAGCAAACCTCGTTGCCTACTCTGTCCCCATATCTACTCTAGCAACACCATCATAGGACCCAACCATATCAGCCGCACCATCAGGGGCTTATTCACCTGCACATCCACTAATGTTATATATGCCATCATATGCCAGCAATGCCCCTCTGCCATGTACATTGGCCAAACCGGACAGTCCCTCCGCAAAAGGATAAATGGACACAAATCAGACATTAGGAATGGTAACATACAAAAGCCAGTAGATGAACACATCAACCTCCCTGGACACTCGATAACAGATTTAAAAATAACTATATTTGAACAAAAAAACTACAGAAACAGACTTCAAAGAGAAACAGCAGAACTAAAATTCATTTGCAAATTCAACACCATTAATCTGGGCTTGAATATGGACTGGGAGTGGCTGGCTCATTACAGAAGCAGCTTTGCCTCTCCTGGCATTGACACCTCCTCATCTATTATTGGGAGTGGACTACATCCACCCTGATTGAATTGGCCTTGTCAACACTGGTTCTCCACTTGCGAAGTAACTCCCTGCTCTCCATGTGTCAGTATCTAATGCCTGCATCTGTAGCTTTCACCCCATGCAGCTGAAGAAGTGGGGTTTTTACCCACGAAAGCTTATGCCCAAATAAATCTGTTCGTCTTTAAGGTGCCACCGGACTCCTTGTTGTTTTTGAGGGAAGGAGCCTCCCCCCACCAGCCCAAAGGAGAAGCCCCTCACTGGGGGAGGGGCGGGGGGGAGTCTGCAGGCATCAGACCCCCACCACACACACACACACACGGCCCCTACAAATGTAGCAGCGAGGGATGCCTAGTCCTTAAGGATCCCCCCCCCCTTCTCTCCGTGGTGCACCCGCCGAGCCTCCCCCGGAGAGAGACCGGGACCGGCCACGACCCGCCCCCCTGGCCAAGGGTGGTGGTGGTGGGGCTGGGCTGCGTCCCTGCCCGGCCGCCCCCGCCGCCTCTCACCTGCCGAGCCCGGGGAGGGCGGGGAGGGGGGGTCTAGCGCGGGGACAGACGGTTAGCCGCGGGTTCTAGAATCCCACCGCCCGGCCGCTCCCGGCGGCGCCCTTCCGCTTACTTGAATTTTGGCGCGCAAGGACTGACGGGAGCGCTGCGGCTGCCTGATTGAGCTTTGCTCGGGTGAGCTCATCTAACCCACACGCGGCGCGGTGCGGCGCTCCCGGAGGGGACTAGCGGGGCGCGAAGGAGACTGCACCACAGAACCCCACGGCGCTGTTTTAAGCGGAGAACGTATTGATTCCGGCGTCTGCCGTGGACAGACCCGGTCAAGAGAGGACCCCCCCCGCAACCTGATAGGTGGAGATGGAGAGTGGGGGCTTCTACAGCGCGCGTCGCCTGGCTGCTGCTGCGAGTGCGCATTGGCGGGGGGGGCGGTGTATAACAGCGCGAGCCTTTACTCCCTATTTCGTGGGGGGCGGGGTCATAGAGGGGAGGGCGGGTATGCAGCAGGGCGAGCCCCTGCTCCGGGGGAAGGGGGGCAATAGAATAAAGGGGCTTGTGCGCGCGCCTGCAGGGCAGCTGTGCACGAGCCCCTGTTCCTAGGGGAGCAGTCGGGGGGCTGTGCACGCGGTGTGCGAGCCCTGTTCCGAGGGGAGCAGTAGGATGGGGGGGGGCTGTGCACGCGGTGTGCGAGCCCCTGATCCTAGGGGAGCAGTAGGATGGGGGTGGGGAGGCTGTGCAGACGTGCGGTGTGCAAGTCCCTGTTTCTGGGAGGAGTGGAGGGCCAGTACATTGGGGGAGAATGTCTCCAACAGTTGGATCAGTCCGGGATTATTCTCCTCCACCCTCTAGTTCCCAGGCATGTAGGTGACCATAGTGTCCCAGGGGAATAGCAGGATCCTAGAATCAAAAATGTAGGGCTGGAAGGGGCCTTGAGATCGTCAGGTCCAGCCCCCTGCGCTGAAGCAGAACTAAGGGCTTGTCTAAACTTACATTTTATAGCACTTTAACTTGCTGGCTCGGGGGTGTGAAAAATCACTTGTTAGTGTAGATAGGCTCCCAGCGCTGGGAGCTAATCCCCTCGTGAAGGTGGATTATCAGGAGCGCTGGGAGAGCTCCCTCCCAGCACTCACATGTGACCACACTCGCACTTCAAAATGCTGCTGTGGGAGTGTTCTTGCAGCAGCGCTTTGACATTTCCAGTGTAGACATACCCTTAGAGCATGGCTACACTTGCAGATGTAGAGCGCTGTGAGTTAAACCTGCCTTCGGAGAGCGCAGTAGGGAAAGCACTGCAGTCCACACTGACAGCTGCTTTCGCACTGGCGTGGCCACATTTGCAGCGGCATTCGGAGCAGTGCATTATGGGCAGCTATCCCAGCATGCAAGTGACTGCAACATGCTTTTCAAATGGGGGTGGGGTGGGGTGGAGTGTGACAAGGAGTGTGTTGTGGGGGGGGAGAAAGTGTCAGCATGCTGTCTTGTAAGTTCAGACAGCAGCAGCCCCTCCGTCCTCTCTCACACACAGCTTTCTACACTAATGGTTGCTTTGTCTCAGAGCAGATAAGCAGAAGGCTGTCAGAAACAGAGCTTTCAAAGGGCATATCCGCATTCCTACAGTGATTCAAAACAATGACAACAGTCGCCACCTGACTTAAGGGGATTATGGGACGTTTCCGGAGGCTGATCAGAGCGCAGTAATGCAACGCCTCGTCTGCCCGGGCGTGGTAGCCAAGGCGCAGCAAATGTTATTCCTCTCGCTGAGGTGGAGTATCAGGAGCGCTCTAGCTGTGCAGTCAGAACACTCTGCGTGCCTGGCCAGTGTGGACGGGGAGTGAGCTAGTGCGCCCGGGGCTGCTTTAATGTGTTGTAACTCGCAAGTGTAGCCAAGCCATAAGTAAACCTAGATTGTCCCCGACAAGGGTTTTTCCAAACTGTTTTTTAACACTTCCAGGGATGGGGATTCCACAATCTCTCTTGGAAGTGTGTTCTGAAACTCAACTTTTTCTTAATATCTAATCTAAATCTCCCTTGTAGAGTAAGTAATAGTGGTCACTATTACCAAGTGGTCCAGCTATATTCACCTCTTGGACCAGATCCTCTGCTCCACTTAGGACTAAATCAAGAATTGCCTCTTCTCTTGTGGGTTCCAGGACTAGCTGCTCCAAGAAGGAGTCATTTAAGGTGTCAAGAAACTTTATCTCTGCATCCCAGCCTGAGGTGACATGTACCCAGTCAATGTGGGGATAATTGAAATCCCCTATTATTGAGTTTATTTTAATAGTCTCTCTAATCTCCCTTAGCATTTCACAGTCACTATCACCATCCTGGTCAGGCAGTTGGTAATATATTTGTACTGCTATATTATTATTAGAGCATGGAATTACTATCCATAGAGATTCTATTGTACAGCTTGGTTCTTTTAAGATTTTTACTTCATTTGATGCTATGCTTTCTTCCACAGGATATAGTTCCACTCTCCCACCAGCACGACCTCTTCTAATACTTCTGAAAACAGATTATGGAATGGGTTTGCAAAGTTGTCTGAAAGTGGTTATTTACAAGACTTTGAATGATCAGCTAAAAACAAGCAGTGATAGGGAAAGTGGGTATGTGATTAGTATTCTATTAGAAGACATTATCTATAGTCATGGTATTCAACTTAGTATCTTAAAGTATTTTTATTTAATTTTTGTCTCTGAAGAGAAATACATTTACATAGGTTTGTGAAAATTGTATTTACAATATAACAATACAAGCACAAACTACAGTTAGATGTGACCCAGAGTACTTAGTTTCCAAAAGTTGCAATAAGGAAAACTATCACATAGAAGAATAAAAGTTCAGAAGAATTTAGTTCAGTTCTGTTCCTCCAAAAAAGGTAAAAGCAAAATGTGTTGCTGTGATAAATTGAGGGTTCTGTCTGTACCGCTTCTGAATTGGGGATAATTTAATGAAATTGTATAACAACATTACTATGTCTTGGAAAGACTGTATGTATATGGATCCCCCATGAGTTAGCAGGGTTACAGTGATGAGTGATCAGCACTCAAGATCATCTATTCAAAGTAAAACAGTCTGGCACAATGGGTTTGCTCTAGCTGAGAGAAGACACTTCCTCTTGTCTGAAGGGGATGGGTGAGTTTGAGAGCTGGGGAAAATTACTGAAAGGCAGAACAAAAGAAGCAGGAGTCTATGAAGGGAGTCACAGGTGAACTGGGGAAGAGAACCATTTTGTACCAGGTTAAGATGGGGGAGGCTGCTGCAGGGGGAGGGTAGGCAAGATGCATAAAGGACCCTGCCTCACTGACAGAGCACAGATGATCCTCCAAGGTCTCCCAGGAAAGGGTGATCTAGTGAGAGACATTGCATTAGGATGTCTTATATTATATGATCTGTCCTCTACATGATTAGATATGTATCAGAGGTAGCCGCGCTAGTCTGGATCTGTAAAAAGCGACAGAGTCCTGTGGCACCTTCTAGACTAACAGATGTATTGAAGCATAAGCTTTCGTGGGTGAATACCCACTTAGTCAGACGCATGTCATGCATCTGACAAAGTGGGTATTTACCCACGAAAGCTCATGCTTCAATACATGATTAGATATATTGAGCATAAAGATGTTAGACTGTACAAAGTGTGTGTGTGTTGGCTGTTTCACAACTACTAGGTGCCCCTGAGAGAGTTAAACTGTAAACCAGAAGCTTCACACCTGCTGGCTGGAATTCTGTGAGAAACGTGTGTTTCAGTACTGAGGAGTCTGAAAGGTTTTATCTTTCCTGATGAACATGGCATAATTTTTAGGGATACATCCATGCTTGCAGACAAAGGACAATATCAGTAGTAGCTGTAAGATTTGATGTATAAGTCATTTGTAACGGTTAGTGGTTCCTTGTCCATGAGTGGTAGACTCGTTCTCTGTATGTATTAATCAAGCCAGCTGCATATATACTAAATAATTAAATCACTTGAAGAATAAATTGCTCAGTACCTTCAAACTTCTATATGTGCATTTAATTAAATACTCCTCCAAATAAACAGTATCTTGAAACAACATGTCAATCTTTAATCTGTGCATTAGTATCTGATACTTAATATGTTAGCCAATCATAATTACTAAGATGCCATCTGTTGTCATGGTCAAATTATTTAGTGCCTGATCCATGGTATTTTATCATGTCATCAAAGTCCATATCACAAAAAGCAGCAATTGCACATTAGCACTGTAGCAGTATTTCTTTACTGTGTGCATTCCTTCGGGTGGCTTTGGGGGGAGGAGGGATATCCATATAGCAGTGCGTGCAGTCCATTCTTCTTAAGACACTTCTGAGTTATATAGAACCAGTAGTCTTTTAATTGTAAATGTGAGCAAGAGGAACTATACTTGTAATAGAACAGAGCTATCAAAATTCTGTAGGCCAAATGACAGATAATTGACAGGTCACAACAGCAGCTATATGCTTGAAAGAAGCCAGTATAAACTACAGCTAGTCTTACCATTACTTTCTGTAGGGTAATTCTTGTAACCATGGCTTTAAATTGCTAAAAATCACAACTCCCAGACCGCTCACCTAATTAAAATCTGTGTATACAATCTGTCAGGACACGTTGCATTCTACTATGTATTTCTCTTGCCACTTGTCATTTTATTCTTTCCTAATCATGAATAATAAGATGGCAGCAGATGAATGTGAAATAACATCTTTTAGCAGAGAGCAGACAAAGAAATGCAATATAATATACAAGCTTTAGGTTCAAAATACTGAGTAAAGTGCAGATGAACTCTCGTGAAGTAAAAAAAAAAAAAATCACAAAAATGTAGTTAAGTTTGCAATTGGGTAAAATCTGGAATAGCCCATAATGGCATTTTAATAAAAAAAAAAAACTTGCTTTAAAAACAGTGGAATTAGTTCAGCAACCTTGAGAACAAGAGGATCAATTAATAGCACAATGTCATTAGCCGTTCTGGCTCAAAAAGGACCCACATGGTTGTTTCCAAAGTTGCACAGATGATGAAAATTATACATATAATACAAATAGGTGGGAATAACATAATACTAATGAAAAACCTGTCCAAATCGACCTTTAACGGACCATTCCAGACAATAAATAGCTTCACTACTAAAACCACTCAATGCTGAGTTCTGAAGTGGCATGGGGGGAAAAAAGGATATATATAATAAAACAGAATAAGGCCATACTACAGAAAAATGTCTAAACTGACCTTTAATCTGACATAAAGCAATAAACAGCTTTATTACCAAAACAGCCTGTAACACTCAGTTCCAAAGTGGCATACAGGATGCAATTGATAAATCTAATACAGCTAAGTGTGAGCAACGTAATACTTAGGGAAAAATGGGCCAAAACGACCTTTAACTGCCTGTTCCAGGCAATAAAGGGGTCAATTATTAATAAAGCCACCTGGAACACTCAGTTCCGATGCTACACAGAGAACAAAATTATTGCATATAATACAACTAAGTGAGACTAATGTAATACTGCCAAAAAACCCCAATCAAACCAATTACCAATAAAACTTTAATTACCCATTTCAGTCAATAAATCAGTGTATTATAGATTAAAAATATCCAGAACCACTTATTCTCAAAGTGAAGGGAGAGTAAAAATAATTCTTAGGCCTATATAACACAGAGCCATGACCGAAAAAAATAATACCTGTCAAAACCCAGTTGAAACCACTTTTTATATTGTGAGACCTTCTGTATAATAAAACATTTTGTATTATTACTATTGTTGTTGGTAGTAATAGGAATAGTTATAGCCTCTTTATATAGTATTTCCATACAGTCTAAGAAATATGGGGCTAAAAAGGCTCTGTTTAGGTCTTGATACAGATATGAAATATTTTACTGCTGGAACCATTTCAAATAGTTTTTGTTGCTGTTGTTTTGGTTTTGTAGAGAACCCTATTTCATAGGTTCTATGCTACAGTCTAAATTGGCTTTTTAAAATCAAAATGGATAGTTCAACTTTCCCTTTTCCCTACAATGGAATATAGTGAGCAGGGCCGGCTCTAGGCACCAGCAAACCAAGCAGTTGCTTGGGGCGGAAGATTTGCAAGGGGCGCAAGAATCCAGCCTGGGAGCTGAGAACCAACAGGTGGCCCTGGGAGCTGTAGTTCTTTGGTTAGCTCCCTGCCTATAGAGCCAGCTCTGGAGCAGGGAAAGAACTACATTTCCCAGCATTCCCTTGGCCACTAGCAATAGGAAAGGGTGGGGGAAGGAGTATGGAACTGAAATCTGCAGCTTGCTGTGAATGGTAGGAACAGAGCCAGCTCTAGGTTTTTTGCCGCTCCCCCCGCACTCCTGTATTGCCCCAGCCCTGGACTCTCCCCTGCCCACACCCCCTGCTCCCCCAGCTCTGGCCCCCACCTGCACTCCCCTGGTGCCCCAGCCCTGGGCTCATCCTCCCCCCCCCCGCCGCCCCAGCTCTGGCCCCCCACCTGCACTCCCCTGCTGCCCCAGCCCTGGGCTCTCCCCCCACCCTCACCTCCTACCACCCCAGCCCTGGGCTCTTCCCCCACCCGCACCTCCTGCCACCCCAGCCCTGGGCTCTTCCCCCCCACACCCCCTGCCTTCCAGATTTGAATACCCTCAAAATTAAGGAGTGCTCAAGCTCAATTTGGGCAGCTGTTACTTCAATTCCCCCAAATCAAATATACTGATCCACTGTAACTTGCTGTAAAAAAAGTAGAATAAATTGAGCAAGAAATGCTTCCCAGTGGTTATTAGAACTGGAATTGCTATTTTCAACAGCCATTGCTTTTTTTTTTTTTTAAGTTTTAGTTTTATTTGTTTAAAAGGAAGACCGTAATAGTGCATTCCCCATAGAAACAAAGAATGGAACAAAAGAATAATAAAGGCACCTCAACTTTTTCTCATTTATGTAGGACAGTCTTATAATATGCATCCAGCTATCTTCCAGTCACACAAGCTGAAAATTGTTCCACTTTACTGCAGTTCTGTAACCATATGGGAACCAATCCTGTCTGTGTTCTGTGCACATCCAAAATTCCTGCTGAATGACCCGCCCTGGGAGTGAGTTACCAGTGACCCAGGGCTGGGGCAGCAGGAGGGTGCAGTTGGGGGGGAGGGAGAGGGAGAGCCCAGGGCTGGGGTGGGAGGGAGCCAAATAATTTTTTGCTTGGGGCAGCAAAAAACCTAGAGCCGCCCCTGATAGTGAGGCCCTATTTGTACTTTGTATGAAAGGAAGTGATAAAGTAGCTTTATTTTCACAAGTAGGCCTATATTGCACAGGTCTGGAATTGTTGGTTGCTTATTAACTGCAACTGTTTGATCTAATTTTAAACAATCTATCATTAACATAATTATAGAGCTACAAAAATTTCACATTTATATTGGCACATATTTACTGGCTGATTTGTTTAATACAAGATTTTTTTTTCTTGCAAGCCAAACTACTTCTGTACAGAACTAGCAATGAACCAGTTGAAACTTTAAACAGCCATAGAGACTTATTGAAATCTTGATGGTTTCATAAAGAACCCCATGCATACCACCAAGGGTCATTTTTTCTTAGGTGACTGATGTCACTGGCTGTCAGTGGGGGATATTGGGCTGCATGTGCAGGGAAGAGAATATTTTCAAGTTGAAATGGGGTAAGTAAGTAGGCCTACATGTAGAGCAAATGCATAAGATCATTGTGATAGAGTAGTTTGCCCCTTAAAGGCAGTAGCATCTGGTGGTCAGCCCATCTCGCCTCGTTGGATGACCCTTGAAGGGTTTGAAAGGTCCAATATAAGAGTCTGTGGGTGATGTGGTGAGAGAAGAAGCGGTCTCAGGAATATCTGGATATCTGCCACAAGGAGATGCCAGCAACGTAACTTGGTTGCCATCCCCCACCCTCATCCTCTGCCAGGTTCCCAGATATTTACTGATTTCTTCCTTAATATAATATATTAAGGACAAAATATATCTGCTCCCTTGTGGGATATGTGTACCCCATCCTCCCTGAATAACATGGGTGCCAAATAAGATATGTCAAACTGAGAAATCTCCAGCCCCCCTTAATTATGTATGAATTTAACCACCTCCCTAGTCACACACTTCCAGGTTATCTCACTTCACAGAGACTTTGTGGCTCCCTGTCGCACTATCCACTTTGTAACATGTCAGACCAATTGATTCTAAGTTTTTATTTAACCTGATTAAACATAACAAATAGGATTCATTAACCCTTCTATTTCTTCTTCCAAGAGGGAAAGCCTAATCTTATAAGAGCTCTGTCATGCTGGTGTTCCTGACTGCAGTCTAGCTCTCTGGCCTCCTCTGTGATCCCATTCCCTGTCTCCTCAGGCCTTGTCTACACTGTGAAAAAATGCCCCCTGAGCAATGCAAGTTTCAGTGCTGTAAAGTGTCAGTGTAGACAGTGCTGGGAGCTATTCCCCTCGCGAGCTCTCTCCCAGTGCTGGAGCCGCGACTACACAGCCATGTTAAAGCACTGACAGAAGCCAACTGACCATCCTTCAAATTCAACAAAGTCTGAAACAAGCAGTCTGGATGGAGCTTCTATCCAGGAGTCCAAGTCTCTGTCTCTCTCTGCACACAGCAGCCTATGTTCTTTTTGATCTTCATTCCTTAAGATATCACATAAAATTCTTCTTAACACTTATCCTGTAGCAGCATCTCATAATATAGTCCCTTCTCCACAGCTGGACTCGCTCAGATGCAGAGAAGTGTCTCTTTGGTTGCTATGCCATATATATGTCTATAAAGTTAAACTTGTGCTAGTGGTTTTGGATTGGTACCATCACCATAGTATCTGATGCTGGATTTTTATTGGCAAAAACTGAAGCCTGTGGTAGTGGTTTTGTTAAGATCTCCTGAAAAGTTGCTCAGGGGGACCATACATTCTATACTGGCCAAGGGGACGAAAAATGAAATTAGACAGTTAGGCGCTAAATGGCCTATTCATTATGAGGAACTTATTTGTGCCACTGCCCATGTATGTGCTTTAAAGAAACAATCCTTATCCTCGACAAGTAGCCAGTGCCTTCTCTTTCATTTGGAAATTGTGAGCTACTGTAAACTGATAAAGCTTCACAAAGACACCAGTCAGGATTGGGACGTGGTTGTGCTGGGCATTGGACAAATACATAGGTGGAGGTGCTCCCTTCTCAAAGCACGTCACTAAAAACAAGTGAGTAACTAGTATGGGAAGTGAAGAGAGTTGACGTGGGTGACAGTAATAGGCTTCAATTAGACAGGACGTGGTGCACAACTTGATGATTCCAAAGTTGTTTAAAACTTCTCTATCAAAGCAAAAACGCTCTGTGCTTCCTTAACAGTTACGCCTCCTCTTTCCACACACACCGGAAAAATTGACTGGGCTTGCTGCCTATCTTTGAGTGGTTCTTCCCACCCCTTTCTGTATAGGCTCCCCAGTCTGCCTTCTAACTAGCATCATCAGTTCTGCTTTTTAACAAACTATCCTGAAAACTGAGACAGTGAGTGCCTGCTCCACATGAGTCTGGGATATCACCAGGCTCCCTGGCATTCTGTCACTGTTCAGAGGGTAGATTTGGGTTCCTGCAAGAAATCAGAAAAATCATAGATCAGCTATGCGCTATGCTAGCAGTATGTGACCTTGGGCTCTGAAAGTGCCCCCAAGGCCTGCCCATCACCTGGTCCTCCTGGGGTTAGCTTTCCTCACTCAACAGTCAATCTCCCAACTCCACAAAGCAACTCGGAGCCTTAAACTGACACTCATCATGTCACATAAGACTGTATGGGAGCTGTCCCTGATGCTGCTGGGACTCTGTAGGTGTGGTGAGGTTGAGGATAAGGGCTCTGCCATCTCCAGCTCCATAGAGCTGTGGAATTTTTCACTCGTCCTAATGGGAATTGCAACTTGCATAGCTATGTAGGGGTTAAGCAGCTGCTGCATTATACCCCAGAGGTGGTTGTATTTCAGTAGTGGGCGAAGTGGTTTGTATGCATAGTTTGATTATCTGCTATTTAAGGCTCTAACACACTTCAGAAATTTGAGTAAGATAAGGGTGGATGCTGCCCAAAATGTGTTTGTGTCTGTGCTCTTTATATTTTGGCCTGCTTCTGCAGGGTGAAAGTTGGGAATTTCCTCCAACCGAAGGATATGGCCTCTTAATGGGAAGAGCTCCTGGAGTGCACCATGTGACTCTCAATGAGATAAGCTTCTGGAGCATAAGAGCAAATGGGCAGACTGGGACTGCCCACTTGACTAGCTGGTTGTTCTCCAAGGAATGCCAGTCCACTCAATGGCAAGTATTTGCACTTGGGATGCTGGGTGGTGGATGTTCAATGCATTCTGTCTCAGATATTACAGGTGGAACTCAGTTTCCTGACTTGCCAGGTGAAAATGGTATGGCACTGATGGGTTTTTGGTGCTGTGTTTGGAGAAGCATGTCTAAGTGCTGCTAACTTAGATCCAACTGAAGTGCAAGTTGCCACTGCTGCTAAACTCCATGGAAACATGCTCCACACTGGTGCATAGGTTGAATGCCACCAAATTTGCCAAAGATTTGTGTAGGTGATTGCTGGCAAAGACCAGGTTATCAGACTGCTGTCTTCCCTGGGGGTGATGTACTAGCTGTCAGCACTCCAGCAAATGCACAACATCTCACAAAGTAGTTCTCAATCATGCTGCTGCAGGGTATAGTGTTGGCACTGAGCATTTCTTGTTGGCTTGGAGGAGACTTAGATGCACGAGGTACCAGTGGAGTTTGTGAAGCTGGAGGCATGTCCCATCAGTTCCAAAACAGCTACTGGTAAGACATCAGGCCCCAGTTATAAGTACCCCATGGCGCTCTGTCCCTAGACCTGCTCCTATGAAAGCATCAATGTTGAGATCTGGATCTCCCTGAGGAGGGTGGGGGCAAATTTTGAACCCTCCCATAACCAGACCTGGATATGTAAGATTTTACCTTCAACTCCAAAGAAGAGTAGGAGCAATCCAATGGCCATGGAGCTCTGGTACCAGGTGTTGTAAAAGGAGTTGGCAAGTGGGATGGATGAGGCGAAGCAGTAGGGGTGGGTGAAACATTGGGCACTTGCCTGCTGACAGTACCAAGCATCTGATTTGGAGATGTTCTGAAGACTGGTAGCAGTCATCCGTACCAAGGGCTGCTCTGTAGAAGTCAGTGTTGAATGGGGGAATGCCGAGGATGTAGTGGGTCCCGGCGCTTGAATTGAAAAAGACAATGCCAGGACATATGGGCAGGAGTGGAGAGTCTTGCACTGAAAGGCAGAGGAGGTCCTTGGCCACTGTGGACACTTCTGGTGTTGTCAGCACAGAGAACTTTGGGTAGATAGCAGCATGCAAGAGAAAAGTCATCTTTGTAGATGGCCCTGGCAATGGAGTCGGCCTCAACAGTACCAAAGTTGGTGCCAGAGTCAGGGTCCCCAAGCACGGCACTCCGCTGGCCATGCAGATTCGGCGGCATGCCTGCAGGAGGTCCGCTGGTGCCGCGCCTTCAGTGTCCCCGCCGCCGAATTACCACCAAAGCCGCGGGATTGGCAGACCTCCCGCAGGCATGCCGCCAAAGGCAGCCTGACGGCCACCCTCACAGCAACCGGCAGGCCACCCCCCGTGGCTTGCCGCCCCAGGCACGCACTTGCTGCGCTGGTGCTTGGAGCCGCCCCTGGCCAGAGTCAATGATTCTAAATGAGTGGCTCTGAAAAAGAGGTGGTGCTAACCCATTGGGGGCCTTAAGCAGAGATATTTTTGCCCCCCCAACACATAATAAAAAACGAATGGTGGTGCCCCCTTGAGCTTCTCAGGGCCCTAAGCAATTGCTTACTCTGTTTATGCCTGGCGCCAGCTCTGTCAAGGAAGTATGCATTACCTGGTAGCACTCAGTACCTGACTTGCTCCTGGAGGATTCTGCTGGAGACTGAGTGATGATGAGACAATTTCATAAACATCTGAGAAACTGGATTTGAGTGCTTCCCCCGCTCCTTACCCCTGTTATTCTTACCCAGTAGACGATCCCAAGCCAACTGGTTGGCCAACATTTGTGAAATGTTTCATTTTATTGTTGGGAAATTCAGCCAACTGGCAGCTTCTTTTCATCTATCAGAGAAACTGCAAGGCCAAAGAAATATCTAGGTTGTGTGTGTTTACTGTGAATTACAACATGTATAGATGGTGAAATGCAGACCTTAGGCACCGGACAAACTGCCTCTGCAGGTCTCAATATTGCAAAGTTGGAGCAGCCTTATTGTAAGAAAGCTAAGTGGACGGATTAGAATTAAAAATGTATGGACCGAGATTTTTCAAAAGTGGCCAGTGATTTCGAGTGCCTCAAATTTTGGGTGCCCACCATGACATATAATAAAGGGGCTTGAATTTTAGAGGTGGGTGTTCATCCATTCAAAAAATCAGGGATCCATTTAAGCTGTCTTAGTTTGGGCTTTTACCCCAAAATTGAGGTATTCAGCCACTATTCCAGTTGATCAAATTTTTCCTCAGCCTTACAAGGAGAGGGTCTCAAGGCCACATTTGTCCCAAGGTCACATTTGGGCTCCCTTGTCATAAAGTTAATCTACATACTGTAGTATTAACTGCTAAGGAAGTACTACAGGCACCAGAAACTGTCAGATTCCAGCGTGGTTTTTGTTCAGGTCACCTCTTTCAAAACTTCTAATTTTCAGACTGTTATATCCAGGTGGCTGGTTTCATCCCTGCTGTAACTCCATTGAATTAGTTGGAGTTACACTAAAGATGAATTTGACCGAGGGTCTTTCCCTGGTTAGGAATGTCCATGTTTTGTTTTGTTTTTGGGTGGGAGTGCACTGGGAGTCACAGTACAATCTTCTACAGTGGTGATCCAGAACACTGCAGTAGACAAAACTCTGTGTAGGAGGAAATACCTTTGAACTAGTTTAATAACTTTCTATAGTGGGAGAGGACAAACTTCTGGTTTTTGTTATTATTTGCCTTCTGCAACCCTGAAGCTATACGCGTGAGCCAGAGAGTGCCAGGTGCAAATCACTGTTCCCTTCCTTCATTCCAGTTGCATTTTCTTGTTTACCACCTCCTTAGCTATCTTCCCCATCCAAATATAGCTCTTTCATTTAGTCTCTCCAACACCCAAACCCAGCAGTGCTGTAATGTTAACAGGTTTTTCTCTGTAGTACAAGCAAATGGATAGCATCTCAGATGTGTTCCAGGTGCAGGAATGATTTTCCATTTTAAAAGGGAGACAGAAGTCAGGAGAACATACAAGTCCTTTTAGAAAGCATTCAGTCTAGGAACTCAGCCTTTCCGCAGCACTGCTAAAGAGCTATTAGTTGTAGTGCTACAAAGATGCAGCAGGTGGCATCAGAGGAAGTGGAGATAATTACAGTGGAGTGAACCCTATTTCCTTGAGCCAGAAGAGTGGTAAAGCGGAACAGAGGGGTCTAACTTCGGTGTTCAAAGAAACTGCATCCGGTAACTGTTGCACAGGTTAGTAACGGGTGATAGGAATGAACAGTAGTAACTGGGACTGAGTTGATGATAATTAAAAGGCATCATTATCTAGGCTCTTACACATTTGCAAAGTCAATCCAATTCTGTGTCTTATCTCAAACCAATTCTGAAAGAGAAACTGCTGCTCAGAGTAGGCCAAAGTTTAGGTTTTGTAATAAACAGCATTTTCCAGAAATCTAAGAGTAATAGAAATGTTTCCTTAAATTATAAATTGAAGTGAAAACGTATTTTAGATAGTCCCATGCAGTGTTAGTAAGCCAAACGCTGCAACGCCAGACTAGTGCAGGAGAACCAGAGAGTGAAACGGACTATAAAAAAGGGAAGCTAAGTATATTTTCATTGTCCAGACCAGGAGTCGGCAACCTTTCAGAAGTGGTGTGCCGAGTCTTCATTTATTCACTCTAATTTAAGGTTTCGCGTGCCAGTAATACATTTTAACATTTTTAAAAGGTCTCTTTCTATAAGTCTATAATATATAACTAAACTATTGTATGTAAAGTAAATAATGTTTTTAAAATGTTTAAGAAACTTCATTTAAAATTAAATTAAAATGCAGAGCCCCTTGGAACGGTGGCCAGGACCCGGGCAGTGTGAGTGCCACTGAAAATCAGCTCGTGTGCCGTCTTCGGCACGCGTGCCATACGTTGTCTACCCCTGGTCTAGACTGAGCTTAGGGCAGGAAGGAAACATGAGCGGTGAGAAACGTTGTAAGAGCCAAATTCTGACCTTAATTTCACTAGTGTCAATATATTAAAGTTAATGGAATTATTCTGGGTTTATACAGGTGCAAAGAAAGAAGTATATGGCCTCGAAGTTTTAAAAAATTATTTGTTTCATTAATGTAAGAGTTTATTAGTATCACACAGATTATGAAAGTTGTGGTTTGTTTGTTTTTCGTTTGTTTGTTTGTTTGTTTTAAATTAGGCTTTAACTTGAGAATGATTTTTCAAAAAATTTACCTGCCAGATTCAAGAAACAATCTGTTACTCCAGCTCAGAACTCCTGAGTGAGACCTGTAGTAACAATCAGTGTAGACATTCCCACTCAGGTTCTGAGACCTGGTGAGGAGGGTGGGTCTCTGGGTCTGGGCTCCCAGCTAGAGCAGGAATGTCTACACTGCTATTTTCAGCTTCTATAGTGCAAGTCCTGCGAGCCCAAGTCAGTTGACCCGGGCTCTGAGACTCGCTGCCACGGGGCGGAGGGGTGTTCAGTGGAGACGTACCCTCCTAAGGTAAGCTTTTTCACAAGCACTCAGCACATTGGGTGCTGCCTATGAAAATATGGCCTTTTATTTTGGTGCCTGAATGGGAGTTGAACTCTTGAAAACCTGGCCTTAAATTAAGTGGATTGGAAGTGGGGAAATGCCAGTAAAGAAACCTGGCGGAAAGTTTTTCAGACTTCCTACAGACTGGGATAAACAAGCAAGTAACCTTTATTTTAAAATTTTGAAAAATGCTTTGATATCAGCCTTTTAAGAATCGGTATTTGTATAAAGCTACTTCAGAGATGGTGGGCAAGATAGAGCCACAGCTTCCTAATAATCTGGGTTAACAACGTAAAAGTCGGATTCTGCTCTGTGTAAATCAGTGGGAGTTTTGCTAATGATCTTAGTGGAAGCAAAATCTGACATAGTTATTGGGATCATAGTTAATGTTCTGAAATATGTTGTATTTTTTCTTCATAATTTTATATATGCTGAACCTTTGTCCTGAAATTTGATTTACTGTGTAGCAACACTAGGAATGCAAGTCTGTCCCACTGTTCTCAACCTTTTCCATAGTGGGGACCTCATTCTTCACACCAGGACAGATATGGGGGCCTTTGTCTGTCTAGCTGGGATCCCCCTTCTACTTAATAATATGGGTAGGGTCAGGGCCAACGGGGGGGGGAAAGGGGGGAGGGGAAAGCTAGTACAAATTACCAGGGCCCGGCAGTCCGGAAGGGGGCCCAGGGCCCGGCTTCCCTGCCCTCTTGTTGACCCTGTTTAGCCAGTCCGCCCTTGCTGGGGGGCCCAAAAAATTTTTTTCACCGGGGCCCGAACCCGCTCCCGGCGGCCCTGGGTAGGGTAGTTGCAACTGTCTGCCACCTGTTGGTGACAGTGCTGGGAGTTGCAACCCTGAGGTGGAGAACCTATCTTCTATCCAGCCCCTGGAGAGACATACTCTGAGCAAGCCAGTGCTGGTCAGTGACCTATTTAGCAACGGCAGAGCTGCATTCAGCCAGGAAAATCCTTATGCATTCTCTGTGCTCAGACACGCAGTTCAGATCTTTGTCATTTGAAAGCCAATGACCCCAGAGCTGCCAGTATTGAGTGCTCATTTCCTCACAAAAAATAGCCAAGAGGCATGCATTAAAAAAATCCAGAACTTTTACAGCCTCATCAAATCCTCTTTTCAGCTCCACTGGAATCCTGTGGGAGTTGCTTCCCAGGGAGTTGAACAATGTGCCCAAATGGCTTGGGTTGCAATAGATTGGATTCTGTTCAGTGTCTTTTTCTGTGGTAGCTTGGGCACCATCAGTGCAAATACTAACACAGCAACGCCAATTCAACCTGGCTGCAAGCAGGGCCGGTGCAAGCAGCCCTTGCGCCCCGCAGCCCTGCAGCAGCTCCCTGCCCCCCCCCCCCTGAGACACCCCCTCCCACGGCAGCTCCCCCCCTCTGCCCTCAGGCGCCCCCCCCCCCGCGGCAGCCCCCCCCCCCAGCTCACCTCTGCTCCGCCTCCTCCCCGAGCATGCCGCCCCCACTCTAATTCTCCTCCCCTCTCAGGCTTGTGGCGCCAAACAGCGGATTGGTGCTGCAAGTCTGGGAGGCAGGAGAAGTGGAGCGGCGACCGCACGCTCGGGGAGGGGGTGTAGGAATGCTGTAAAAAAAATTGGGTGCACTGCTTTTTGGTGCCCCCAAATCTTGGCGCCCTAGGCAACCGCCTAGTTTGCCTAAATGGTAGCACCGGCCCTGGCTGCAAGAATTGATTGGTGGAAAGCTTCAAAGATTTCCCACCTCCGCCCTGTAGCGCGCCCTGAGTGGACAGCAATACAGGGAGTCCTCATATATGGATCCTTCCTACCTGTATTGAACTCATGTGGGGCAGAAGACACATCTCTAGTTTCACCCGGTTGTGTTGAGAAATTGTGGCTCTCCTGAACAGGTGCTGCTGACCACTGGAAGCCATATTGTGAATTCATCAGCTGACTATGTCATGGGAGAGAGGAACTGCTTGGCTTGACTGGCAGATCCCAACATAACATTAACAACAGCTAAGAGAGACGATGTAATTGTTGTTTCCACAATTATACGAGACTTGGAAGCTTTTAGTATTCACTGCGAACCCAAGTCTGGTGCATGCAGGTTTTCATGCCATTTAATAAAACAGGCTTCTGATTTAGTCAACCCATGCATTGTTGCTCAAGGAATATCATGGGTTTCTTTAGTAAATGTAAGGGACTGTTGGCCTCTTACTAAAACTCAGTGGGTTTTTTTTGATTGGCTAGCTCCCAGTAACAAAAGAAAGGGGAAGGGTCGATGGGAAATCAGGACCCTGAGACTGAGAGTCCCCAGGGGGGATGGGGAGAGGCCAATGCTCCAGGTTAGCCTGATTGGCAGGGCGGGCAGGCTAATGAGGGAGTCAGGAGGCCAGGGAGGGCCCGTCCTCCCTGTAAGCTGGAATTGCCTGCCTGGGTCAGACAGAGTGGGGCCGAGCTAAGGAGAGAGTAGGGGCCCGAGCTGAGCTGGGGAGCAGAGTCGTGCCAACCAGAGACGCAGCCCACGGAGCAGACCTGTGCTGGGAGGAGAACTGCAACAACCAGAGTTGGAGGGCCAGAAAAGCAGCCCAGGCGGCTGGAGGCAGAGCAGCAGCAGTGCTGAGGCAGAGTGGAGCTGGACCAGTCCAGAGCCAGGTGCGGTGAGCAGCTGGGGAGAGTGAGAGGGACTCTGGGCAGCAGGCCCGGTACAGGAACACGCCCCCCAGCCAAGACAACTTGCAAGCCAGACTTGGAGGGAGATCGTAATCCCGACAAGGTGGGGGTGACGCTGGGAAGAAGAGTCCTGCCACCCTAGAGATCAGGGCGTGTGGCCACCGCCAGAGCAAGTGTCCGACCCGCAGCATCCCTGCAGCACAACCAGGGCCTGAGAAGGGGCCTGGAACTTGTGAGGAACAGACTGAACTGCCCTTACAGTACAGAGATACTGGTTGTGATGTCCCTGTGCCACAGAGCAGGATGATGTGTTTTTCTTTAACCGTTCTCATTTTTTAAAAAATTGATTGCTGTTTAATAAACTGTATTTGCTTTGAACTGTACGGAATGATCAGTGGGTCAGGGAAGCATCCAGTGCAGAGAGAGCACCCCGGAGTGGGGACACCCTAGTCCCTGTCCTACATGACAGCAAGGTTGGGGGTCAAGCCCCCCAGGAATCCTAGGCCCAGCCTTGTCGGGGTTATGAGGATTCTGCCACAAGGAGAGTGGAAGGGGAGCCCTGGAGGTCAGGCAGGCATCTGGGTAAAAGAAGTGGGAGTGAGGACTCAGATCCTTTCGCTAGCTTATTTCACCAGGGTAGCGTATAAGCCAGGAAAGTTGCCCACAATAGCGGGCCTACTGCCCTGCTTACATAAAGATGATCGCTTCCTCTCCACATGCCTCAGTGTTCCCTCCTTTTGATGGTCATAAGTAAGGCTCCGTGTTAGTCACAGAAAGTCACGGATTCCGTGATTTTCTGTGACCTCCGTGACTTCTGCAGTGGCTGGTGTGCCTGGCCTGGGGACCGCCTGAGCAGTTTGGGCATCCCCCGGGCCCGGTGCACTGGCTGCTGCTGGGGCAGTCTCAGGCCACCGCCTCCCAGCAGCAGGAGTTTGAGGGGGGGAGGGGCTCAGGACTGGGGATTGAGGTGCGGGTTGGTGCTTCCCTGGGGGGGCTTCCCTCCCTTAGCCAATGGGAGCTGCAGAACCGGGACTTGGAGTGGAGCGGAGGCAGCATGTGGAGCTCAGGAGGCACCAGGGAGGGAACCTGCCCCAGCCCCGCCAACCCTCCACCCACCACCCACGGCACCCCCAGGCCGCGCTCCCGCTGAGCACCTGCGGTGCCCCCCCGGGCTGTGTCTCCTCCCCCAAGCACCCACGGTGCCCCCTGGGCCATCCCCCAAGTTCCCCCCTCCCAAGTTTTAGTCAGGGGTACATAGTAAAAGTCATGGACAGGTCACGGGCCATGAATTTTTATTTACTGCCCGTGACTTTTACTAAAAATACCTGTGACTAAAACGTAACCTTAGTCATAAGGAAACCTCAGAATCCTTTGCTGGCTGCTGTGAAAACTCCTTTGAAATATCACTGTAGCTGAGAAGCAAAGCATGCTTGGGTCTGGTTCCCCAAGTGAGGAAAGTCAGCCTGCAAGAGGCAGATCCATAAAGGAGGGGAAAATGGTAAGAAAGGGAGGCAGGGCCAGATTAAGATATTCTGAGGCCCTAAACTATGTCAAGTGTAAGAGGCCCCATACCATTAAAAAAATCAATTTATTATTTTCACAGAAAGGACAGTGAATATATAAACACAAAAGCTTTATATTTGCATATATAGAAAGATGAGGTTTTAAAAATAGAAAAATAATTTTCATTTGCAGCAGCCCTCTCGGTAACGATGACTTCATGACAAATAAATTTTAGACAAATTCTTTGAACTAACTGCGTATGTATGGAACCCTTCTGCCCGTCAGAGTTAGCAGCAACAAGGGCCAGGTTCAGTATCTAGGGGTTCCGTTTCAATAACACAATGCAAAACCGGCTCGAGCCCCCACCCAGTGACCTGGGACAATTACATACCACCTCCCTGGGCCCCTCTATGAGGCAATACTTCCCCTCTCACAAGCCCAGAGTCTGAGTGTAGCAAAAGCCTTTTAATAAAGGAGGGAAATAATGCGGTATTATGCTGGGGAAACCACCACAAACAGGATTCATAACACAAACCATGAGCAACAGAAGACCCATCCCCACATAGATTGGGCCATGTCCCTTCCCTTTGGTTTTTGAGTCCAGCAACCCAACAGTCACCCCACCCACAGTTTCTGCCCTTGGTCAGTGCAGCCCCAGAGTTCAGAAGTTCATCTGCAGAGTTTACCTACCAGCCTGGGTGGAGATATGGGGTTACCTTACATGTTCCACTGCTTGGGTTGACAACCAATTGCTATGCCTTCCCACAAGGTTCTGCAGCCAACCAGGCACAGATACCTATCCCCAACCTCTCTCAATTCACTGGGCTTTGGAACCCATGTCCCTTGCTTAGCGAGTGCTGCTTAGTTGAGGGCGAGTTCCTCAGTCATAAAATGCCAAGTACAGTTCTACTGTCCTTGCTTCACATCACCAGGATAACAACACTTTATTACTCCTGCCCCAATAACAAAGAGACTGGGGATCCCACAGCAGCTAAAGTGACCATTTGGGCAAGCAGTCCCATCATGCTAGGCAGGGTGGGTGTGCCCATGCAAACGAGATCAGCCCCTGAAGTCCCTTTTCCACAGCTCACCACCAGATGTCAGGGGAGAGCTCATTCTGACTTTGCTTACATCCTCCCCCCAGCTGAGAATTTGTCATCCCGACAAATCACACTCCCTATTATACCAACTCATTGGTTCCCTCCAAAGGGCCTCAGGAAGCCCACTATGGCTTCAACAAGCCTGTGTGCTAAACTTATTGGTTCCTCACTAGTCACCCCTAGTGCATCATAAGTTAACCATTTTACGGATCTTATTATGCTGTCCCATCTATTGAGAATCTCTGTTGCAGGGGTAAGGGAGACATCTTCTTGAGCGACGGATGGAGAGGTTTCCGTTGAGGGTCCCTTGGCTACTGGCATAGGCCCCTGTACCTCTGGTTCTAACAGTGGAAGGCCCAAGGTGCCCAGGGCACCCTCACCTGTATGTCTCCACTGTCCAATAACCTGAGTGTGTCATCACGGGGGGGGGGTCCCATCGGCGGCACAGGGGTGCCAGTAATGGGCCTAAATACTTCCACCATGGGGTTTAGGGCTGAGGAGGGGAAGCTCTCTCTTGGTTCAGCTGTTCAAGACTGAAATCTTGTCTCCATTCCAGGATACAGAGCCAGCCCCCAATACCCTCTCCTGCACCCCAAGCCCCTACCCCAGCCCTGAGCCCTCTCCCAGAGCCAGCACTCCTCACCCCCTCCTGCGCCCCAAGCCCCTGCCCCAGCCCTGAGCCCCATCCTAGAGCCAACCCCCCATGCCCAATCCTGCACCCCAAGCAATATTACCAATAACGGTAATATTACCATATCAACCAACAAAGAACTCAGAAGGTTCAACCATCTGTTTCGGGTTGATGTGCCTCTCACATTGAAGGTTTTTTGCCGAAGTGGTCCCCTCTTCAAAAATAGTGAAGAGCACTGCCCTAAGCTGTAGTTTAGTTAGCTTATACCTTCATCCGGCACTGAAGGGAGGGTGGTCCCAACTGCCCTGCTGCCTGGAACAGAGCAGGGGCACATAAACTGTAATCCAATTCCTTTCCCTTTGAGGGGAGAGCTGGAAAGTAAGGCATCTGCATACAGATCCCATTAGGACAGGGAGAAGAAGCAAAATGCCAGGCTCCTGGCTGCAACAAATTGGAGAATTCTGTGGCTTGTTGGAAAAATGACACATTCCATGCCACAGAATTAGAGTCCACTGGGCTTTGGCTGTGACTAATGGAGCAGTCATACCTCTTACAGCTATTGTTTCTGGCTGTCTGTGGATTTTAGCCAGGGCATCAGTCCCATTCTAAAGCAGTTGACTCTCGGCTTATGGTTTTGAAGTTTTCTCCATGAACCAAAGGGCTAGAAACGTAATTTAAAAAAATATAGATCTGGTAATTAAAGCCCCCTGAAACCTATTGGTGACCCTTGGAGGTCATGACCCTCAGATTGAAAACTACTGGTCTATCCTGTCAATCACCAATCTCCTGAAATAGTCTGGGCTATAAGATACCCATAGTCTTACAATTTAGTTTTGTATATGTCCAGACATCATAGATTTTAATGGGCTTTTTAGTACTGTAGAGTTGCTCACCTTTCCAAAATTCATGGGAGGTTCTCAGTTTTCTCAGGTTCTCACTGGCCTTGTCCTCCATCCTGTGAGTCTACACTGTAGGGCAGGTAGACTATTGAATTTTGACCTTGCAACATCATGATGTTAGGTTGTAGTGCAGCACTGACACATGATGACTTCGCATTTCTGCACTGTGATATCCTGTCAGCTTGTGATAACAGTGCTGAAGGAACTGAGAATGCAGTGTCATTGTTCTATAACGCATTGTCATGACAGTTTAGCAATTCCAATTTCATGATGCAGTGCCAGGAATTTGTCCTGCAAATAATTTCATTATTAATACTTGGCACTTATATCGCACATTTTCCCCCATAGATCTGAAAGTGCTTTATGAAGGTAGGAAAGCATTATTATCCCCATATTACCAATGGGGGATATGACATGCAGATAGGCTTCAGTGGGACTTACGGTTGCTCAAAATATCAATCCTTAAGTGACATAACCAAGCTCACTTATCAAATCATTGACAGAGCCAGGAGTAGATCCCATAATGTTTGATACTGTCCAGTCCCCTGATGTCACCTCCAGACTATAACCTGTACAGTCTAGTATTTATAAAGTCCTTCAGGTTCTTTCATTGACGGGTGCTTCAAAAATGTTAAATGTTGTTATTATTATTTTTAGAGTGTCAAACAACTGCGTAGACCTGGTAAGGAAGAGAGGTAACAGGGTAAGATATTGTTTCTCTGAATAATTTCTCTAGTTTTTTAACTCTGGGCATCTGCCCACAACACAAAACCACCCCTGAATTATTGCACAGTGAATATATTGTGCTCAGGAATAAACATTTTCATTTCAGTCATGCACTTCTGAAAGCTTCTAAGCCGTTTCAGAGAGAATATGAACAAAACAAACCTTGGTCTAACACACACAGCAGTACGGCCAAATGAACTGAGATTGGCAGCAAAACCAAACTAGAGTCTGACTCAAAATTTACAATAAATCAAGAATCCAGGGAGAAACAGTATTAACTGACAAAGGAATTAAACAAAGCTGCACGCTGACATGAAACCTTAGATCAGATCAGCTATGTTAAGGCAGAATAACTTCCCAAATGCCTGGAATGTGGGACAGTCAAATGTGCTGATCTGTTGAGACAATTGACATAAAAGCAAACTTGGTCCCTTAAAACTTTGCTTTACAGTGTGATTTAGATGCAATCAGGATACACGTTGCTTTTGGGTATGTGTTGGAGATGGAAGCAAAAACCTTATGGAGTGTTGGAATACGTTATCAATAGCACTGCAGGCAATATGTAGGTGGAAAGGAATGTACAAGTCTTTCCCCTTCTTATTTCCGTTCTTGTAAGATTTTTGGTGGATGGGGTATGTCCAGCCTTAATAGCCATTAAACGTAATGTTGCTAATTGTATATCTGTTGTGCAATCTTACAGAAATATCTATAGAGCTAGTCAGTAGAGACTTCTAATTATTATATATGTTTAAAGAGAGCTTCTTTAACAATAAAGCAGTATAAGACAGCATGTCATACTCAGTGTTCTGTGAACCTCAGGCAAAACCCAGGGCTTCAAATGCATCTGTGAACTGCAGACATGGAGTGCAGTGATTGAGTGGTTTTATTCCCCGTCTAAAGTGGACATAATAATCTGGACACAGAGTTACAGACATGCTTAAGGAATCAGCTCATAGGTGAGCTGAAGTGTTTTTAAAAGAAATTGACACAGCAAATGATCTCGAGGATTGTGAGTTATATTAAACATACGATTTGTATGAAGTGCAGGGGGTAAGTCAGGACAAAGTTTGGCCAATGATGTTTTTTCATGCTGACTGGATTTTAAAAAATCACCAAGTGAAATGAGTCTTGTTTCCTTAGGTTCTATTTGTACAATAACTCTTTAAGACATATTGGTGCAGCTGTGAGGGCTGACATTTTTGTATTTACAGATCAGGTGTATATCAGAGTGGGAGAGTCAGTTCCTGCTCTTTTATTTGTGTTCAGAGTGCCTATTGCCACAGATAACAATACTATCTGGCTTTTCCTCTAATCCTGATCATGCAATAATTGATTATGGGGAGCTGTTTTTAAGGTGGCTCTGTTAATAACCTTAAATGCATAGGGGCTGTATGGGAAACACAGAACCTGAAGTGAAAGGTGTAATGTTCTTGCTGGGATTTAGGGTGTCTAAAGCAGGTACAGACAAACAGTGAATGGGAATTCATGGTGTCATATAGGTTTATCCCCTTGTCACGGACTCACAGATCGTGCCCACTCTTGGCCCCGGGCGGTCCATGGGGGGGTGCCCCTTTCAGTGCGACAGCCCTTCTTGGGGGTCCACTCTCTCTCGGGGTCAGGCCCCACCACCTCCTGGAGCCACACCTCTCAGAGCCTTAGCACGTCTGTCTCTCGCCGTGGGCCCCCTCAGGGAATCCACTCGCTCTGGACCCCCCCGGGCCTCCATCCCCGAAGGGGTTGATGCAACCCTGTTCTCTAGACCGGAGTGACACTCAGCCAGCGTAAAACAGGAGGGTTTATTGAGAGTTGAACACAGCACAGGAAACTCTCAGGGCCTCAGGCCTGGCCTCCCTCAGCCCAGCACATCCCAGTCTCTCTGCATCCAGGTGGGCTCTGCCTGCTCTCCCTCTCCAGCCCAGAGCCCCCTTGCTTCCCAGCTCAGCATCTGAGATCCCTGGCCCCAAGCCCCGCCTCTGTCCATTGTCTTCTCTCCAGGTAAACAGGGTCGTAAACTGGGGCCTCCTCTCCTCGCTTCTGTCCTCTGGCGGGAACTGGCTGGTTAGGTCACTGTGTCCTCACTCTGTAGCCCATTATTCTCCTACTGGCCAGAACCGGCTGCAATTCCTGAGCTGGGTCTCCGGGTCGGGGTCTCAGGTCACCGGTCGCTGGGGTATCCATCCTCCAGGCCATTGGCTGGGGTCCCAAGTTCCCTCTCCGGTCCTCTGTAACAACAAACTCCCTCTCCCCTCACCTTGTTAAACCAGTAACACCCAGGGAAACTGAGTCCCACCCCTTCCGCATGCAAACCATTGAAACCCCACCGAAAACAAGAAAAAACAAGACAATCCCCCACTTCGTCATACCTCTTTACTGCATGTAAGGAGCTTGCTTCTAATCTTTGACACAGTGGGTGGATGAGTATTGCTGGTTATTTGTGAAATCAGTTAATGCACTTGTGCAACATGCATGGGTGCTGAACATCTGGGATTGTGGTGGGGTTCTTTTTTTTTTTTTTTTTTTAAAGCGGGCCAAAGTAATGTACACCTTGTGTATGTTCTCCATTGGCCTACCACAAACCCCACACTTGTGCCTTTTAGTATCTGAAATCGGTGCAAAGTGTTTAACTGCAAAGTCACCATTCCCTAAGACTCTGTCTTGGCTTGTTTGTAGGTAAGCCTGGTGCTTTGTGCTGATTCTTTCACCATGTTAAATCCTGCGTAGACTTTGAACTTGGTGGGTGTGGTTATTGTGACAGGAAAGAGTGATTGGGCCCTTCAGTAAAGCCCGAGATAATGAAGTCTGTTCGGAGGCCCTCTCACGCCACACAATTCACTACAATGCGGTGAAGTGCCAAAGCTTAATATTTAACAACTTGTTAACTGTTAAAGGAGAGTGGCAGTACTAGGTGGATAATCTGAAACTATTATTAGAAATAACGAGTCTGTATAGGTATATATGGTCAAAATTTCCAAAGAGCCTAAATGACTTTATAAGCCTAAGCCCCATTTTCAAAAGGAATAAACCCTCAAATCCTCAGTTATTTAGGTACCTAACTTCCATGAAATCAATGGGAGTTAGGCACTAATACCTTTGAGGATCCAAGCCTCAAGAACCTAAGTCTCACTGAAATTTACTTAGCTCCATTTTGGTGCTTTAGAAAACTTTACTCATGGGCCCCAGGAAACAAAAATGTGTTTAAAGATAAATAGGGTTGTTTTTTTCTTATGATGGTCTTTAAAGTAAATTTTGACCAAAAGATATAGGTTAAAAATAAAATTTGTGAAAACAGAACTGAGTTCTAAAACAGAAAAGTTGCTGAAATTGCTTTGTCTGCAAAAAAAAGAGTAAGAACATAGGCCTGCTTTGAGAATAACAGGGAGAAAGTGGTAGTAGTGGTGTGTGTCATATGTTTGGACCCATTTTTGTTTTGCTAATGGTTAGAGACATTGAGTGACTGGTTTTCGTTCTTTTTTTTTTTTTTTGAGGTTAATTTTTAATGATTGGATTTTTGTATTGGACTTTCCATAAAAGCTAGTGAGATGATATCTCCAGTGGACTCTTGCCAACTGCCCCAAAAGCAGTGTCTCTTGTCTGAATGGCAATATATTTTTTGGAGGACTCCAGGATCAGCACTCAGAGTGACCTGCAAATGTTTCATGTATTTAAAGTTGCTTAGTCATGGGGCGACCCTTTTATGAGTTAATGTTTGCTGAATTGGAACTTTTTCTACAAATGAACTAACTGACATTCAATTGGACTAAGTCAAATCACTTGTGAACCTGATTTGCTAATGGTTTGAAGATAGGCACTGTAGGGCGGAGCAAGGGAAATTCATATCCATTGTGGATAAAAGCAGAGATCTTTGCCGTTGGCTACCCACTTGAGGAAACACTGAGGTTCCAGAAGCTGTAAGACGGATCACCTTGCAGAGAAGAAACCTCAATATCCTGAGATTGGCTATTCCAGTCTCTGACTGGGCTTCTGCTCTGATCCGCTGAGCCTGTTGACAAAAAGCAGCCAGAGAACACCACCTGGTTCCTTACCAGCAGGAGCTGAAGAGAAGCAAATCTTTATTATAAGTATCCACTTTTCTTTTGTTGAGGGGAGGGTCCATCCAATTTTTTGAAGGGTCTGAAAGAGGCTGTGCAAGTGTGTATAAACACCTGTCAGATTCACCTGGGAAAGTTCCCTAAGATTGTCTTATGGAAAACACTGATTAAAGGGTGTTCTCAGTTTAATGTGCTGTACTTCTAAACTTGAGAAACTCTAATGTCATTGTTTGAAACATTTTGTTATTAAAATCTGTGTTTATCAGGTGTATCAATCTGTTTTGTGCCACCTATTGGCAGACGTGTGGGAAAGGGTTAGCCACGGTATCAGGGTTAAAATGTAGAGGCTTCATTTGTCTTTGCAGCTGTGATTTGAACTTTGGCTAAAACTGGTAACAATTGGTTTTCAGTGCTGAGTCCATTTAACCAGTCTGAATTTGTAGATTTAACTGGTATAAGGAAAAGCCTTTAATTGAGGATTTATAGCCAATCAGGCTGCCACCTTTTTAGATTTCTTTTAGACTATATGGATGAGATTTTGTGTTGTGTCTTTAAGAACTGTGGCACAGAATTCACAGCCCAGTGGAGTGGGGGCTGAGATGACTTTAAGCCACCTTTATGCCCTCCTGTTCCTGGGCTGTTCTAGGACTAGAATGGTCCCTGGAGTAACTAACACAGCTCTCGGGTGTCCTTCACTGAGGCAGGGAAAGGTACTTTAAAAAATAGTAAACTTTGGTAAGTGCAAATATAAAAGACTTGACAAACTCTTAGTATGTTTTCGGGGTCAGTGCTTAGCCTGAAATGGTTAAGCACAGCGATGGAGATGCTCAGGCCTGACCTGGGTGCCTGACAATATCTAATCTTGCAGCGGGGAGGGGTCAGAATGGCTGTGCAGCCATTTGTATTCCAGCTTTTAATTTTGATTGTGCTGTCTTCTCATGCAGGTGGTACAGGATGGTGAGAGCCAAGTCTTGGACGCTGAAAAAGCATTTTGAGGGCTTCCCCAAAACAAATGACTTTGAGCTGAAAGAGGTGGAGTTGCCAAAGCTAAAGGATGGAGGTAAGGAGAATGTTCCTTCACGTAGATTGTGTTAGGACTATATTTTGTCTTTCTACTCATAGCGCAGTGTGCAAATCTAGAATAATTAATACATTTCTGTGAACTGAGCTATACAAAAGTACAAGCAGGCTGGGATTTCTCCATTGATCTACCACAAACCCCACACTTGTACCTTTTAGTGTCTGAAATCGGTGCGTGTGACTCAACAAAGAATCCCCTGAGGGTCAGGTGCCGAATACCTGGCTCAGCAGTGTTCACGTGGATGAGCAGACATTTAGGGTGGAATTTTCTAAAGTGCTCAGCATTCACCCGTCTCTGCTTCCACTGAAATCAATCCGTCACTGACTCTGGTGGGAGTTAGATCAATGCTGGGTGCTTTTGAAAATCCCCATCCTTACCATTAGGGGTCTGGTAACAGACCCACCCAGTTGACTGCAAATGAGTAAGAATGTCTTGTGGGCTGGGCGGGGAGGGGGTGCGCGTCTGCTACAAAGATGTACTGAGAGCTATATACTGCTAATCAGGACTTCAAAATTCCACTTGGCCACAAGCCGGTGACAAGTAGAAAATCTGACCTGATGAGTCTGGAGGCCTAAGGTGCAGAAGTCTATGGAATATAAAGTTTTATTTATTTTTTTAAATTACGCCAGCACCATCATCTCATATCATGTTGTAAAGATAACCTTCCGAACGTGAATCGATTATAGTGTTCTCTTCCTCAGTCTGCAGACAGGCAGAGATTGATCATACAGAAGGGGAATTAAATGAACAAGACTGGTCATTTTCACTGCTTCTAGTCAGAACCCTGTGGGCAGCAGAGAAATTATGGAGAATTATGTCATTTTCGTGCTGGTGCTGCTGCTTGGGACAGTGGCAGATGTGCGTATGCTCCGGGCCGGCTCTGGCTTTCTGGCCGCCCCAAGCAAAAAAAAAAAAACCAAAAAAAACCTGTGGCGCGGCCGGAGCCAGGGTGCAGGGGGACTCAGATGTGCCCCGGCTAGCGGATGGAGGGGGAGGGAGCGGGGGGAGAGAGAGAAGGGGAGCGGCCAGGGCTTCAGCAGGGCGCTGCCACGCGGCCCCTCCCGCCGTGCCCCCTGCCGGGAGGGCTCCACACCACTCTGGTTGGCTGGGAGGGAAGGACGCGGGCTGCCCTGCTGGGCTTGCTGCAGGGCACTCCCGTCCTCCGCCTCCCACAGGGCGGCTGGAGCGGAACAACAAAACAAAACAAAACAAACAAACAAAAAAGTGGCCGTGCTGCACTAGGATTGGGCGGAATGCCGCCTCCTACAAGCTGCCGCCCCAAGCACCAGCTTGCTCGGCTGGTGCCTGGAGCCGGCCCTGCATAGGCTCCAGTTATTCACCAGGGAGTTGGGCCCAAAAGCTAGAGTAGTTGACACCTGTCCTCACACTAACCAGGAATCTCTGGAGTGGGGAAAAGATACAGAAAACTCTTCCCTTCCAGCAGCGAGAAGGTGCTTGAACGTCAAGTCCATGAAACACTTGCTAGCCAGAGATTGACATGAAAGATGGAGGCCCTAAACCAGTAGCTGAGGGACTGGGCTTTCACCAGGACATTGCTCCTGGACCCCACTGGTGCCTTTGGCCCTCACTTCAAACCTGTCCTTGATCTCTTTTCTGGCTAGCAGGTTTAAGTCTCCAGCCAGTAAGGATCTGCCAGATGTTTCAAGCCTTATTATTGACACAGCAAACCTGGAAGCTTGCCCTGTGGTCCCAACCAGAAGGCAGGCCTAATTCAACAGAAAACTCATGACTGGATTTTTATTAAAAAAAAAAATAAATAGTGCAGCTCCAGCCAAGAAAAGGTGTGCACAGGAACACAACCGGGAAACTCTCTCCCAGGGGCACCTGCTCCAAACCCCCTGCAGTGTGTGTGGCAGAGGAGGGAGGAAAAAAGTGCACCCTTCCCCCCCTGCATAGAACAGCAATTTAGGAAAGGGAAATATTTGTTTACAGGGGGATGAATGGAGAAAAACAACAGGGGGAAAAGATAGAGGGAGCAGTAAAACAGGGTTACATGCAACACACGGACCCATGTGCTCAATGGTACCCCAGTATGAAGGGACAGACACTGACCAATGCGTCTAGGCCAAAAGTTTGGGAGTCCTGGGCAAAGTTCCAGTCTGGCAGCAAGTCTTGGCTGCTCCCGGTCATCTTCGACACCAGTAAACTTTCCCCAACAAACTCCTCCGGTGCCCTCTTCTGAGGTTCTCTGCAAACCCATCCAGAGTGACAACCTACCCATGTAGCTAGCTACAGCCTCTCTCCTTTTTCCCAATGCAAGGTCACAAGCCCCCATATTCACGACCCCATACAGCTTTGGGCAGCCGTGATACTGGGCCAGCTCCGGTTTGTTCCTTTCACAAGAGCTGGAGCTATGGAGACATTCTCACCTCCGTCACTCTCCCTCTTTCCAGCCCTCCTCTGGAACAACCAGTGCTTCCTCTGCCTCATGGGCCATGCTCTCTAAACCCTAGGGGTATGTCTACACTGTAATTACACGCCCGCGGCTGGCCTGTGCCAGCTGACCCAGGCTCTAAGGGGCTGTATAATTGCGGTGTAGATGTTTGGGCTGGCAAGCTCTGGGTCCTCCAACCTCACAAGGTCCTAAAGCCCAGGCTTCCGCCTGATCCCGTAAGTTGGCACCGCAGTTAAACAGCCATTTAGCCCGAGTCCTGGGAGCCTGAATCAGCTGGCCCTGGCAAAATTAGAAAATTCCCCCCCGATTGACTAGGTCATATTCCTGAATTTCTGCGTTTTTAAAGCAATGCTCCCAACACTGTCCGGAGAGAAATGGACCTGCCTCTTCAGTCTCTGAACATCCATGCGTGTCACGCTTACTATTTCACCCCTCTCCATTCCATACTACCTGGCCATGTCCAGCAGTCATTCCAGGGGAATTTACAAAAATCCAAGGATTTTTAATACGCTGCTTGCCCAGAAAGACAACATAGAACGGACCTGCATGTGCCTGGGATTGTGCATTGTTTTTTTACAATCTGAATATATAAATAGTTGCAACAAGTGTTTTCTTGCCTTTGGCACTAGCCACACATCTGAGCATTAAGGTATGATGCAGCATTACCCAATATATCTGTTACATGATTAAGAGTATCAGAGAGATGATGTTAAAACATCTGGATATGGTTGCAGATGGCAGGTTTGAAATGTACATCCATTAAAAAGGAAGAAGCCAGTTTTCAGAGACTCTTTAAAAAATACAATTCCATTCCAGCACGTATTTAAGAAAACTTATTTGTTATTTCCCTTCCCTTTAAATCCTTAAAGTGGAGGTGGGGATACCTTTAGGTTAAAGTACAGGTCTGTCGCATCTTACACGCATTTAACATGCGCAATTTCAGCTTTACGCGGTCGGCAAAAAACAAGCCAACAACAACAAAAAAGAGAAAAATAACAATTATAATACTGTACCTGTAGTGCGGGCGATTCCGCCCGCCATTCAACTCAATGTAATTTTGACTATACGCGGTTTTCGCTTTACGCACTAACCGCGGAACGGAACCCCCGTGTAAGATGAGACTCGCCTGTAATGTTATTTTTAAAATGCAGCTTTCCCTCCCTGCTACTTAAATGGCTTTGAATGCAAAGAGTCTAATCCGTTTAACTTTCTGGCTCTCATGTACTTGCACAGTTCTCTAATGGTTGTAATCAGTGACAGCAAGAGTTTAACACAGACACCTCCAACCCCAATCTCTCACCCCACGCCCCGGTATTTATTGCTTTTAAATGATAACTTTTCTAATACCATTTGTTCTTGTAAACCACTTATGTTAAACAAACCAAACCAAAGTGGTCCAAAATTACCAAACAACATCCCCTCTTTGAAATTTAAGGGAGAAAAAGTAAATCGGGTATTAATATTTATTTATGTCCAAAATAATCTGCCTTGGGGCCTACGGGTGGGTGAATGTGGTCTGTCAGCACCCTCTGTTGGTTGAATAATGGTAATAAAGGGTTTTATGCATGGGTCTTAAAAGGTAACAGTTCTCTGTGTGGGTGCCTGGACTTTTGAGCTTCTTACAAAGGAACGGGATATAGCAGGGATGGGCAATGCTAAGGTGGTAGTGGGCCGCAGAATCCACTGAAACCCTTTGGCAGGCCATCCTTACTTTTTGTTTTTTGTTAGAGACGACATATTGCATAACTTAGAAATGTTTTATATAACAGCCCCTTACAGAACAACCTTTAACTACAACCCCCCACCCCAAAGCCCCAGGTTAAACATATCTCCTTCACTGACTGACCTTTGCAGAAGAGCCCACCAGCAGAGACACTTGCCCACCAATGTTCAGCTCCGTGATCTCCAGGAATGTGGACAAGCCTGTGCCCCTGGACACCACCCCTGCCTCAGTCCCTGCCACCCGGGATGCACAGCCCTTGCTTGGTACCCCCAGGCGCTGTCCACCAGGGCCATCCTGGAGGGATCCCGCTGTGATTGCGGATCTGCCTCCTGCCCTTACTCCGGGTGGTGGGAAGAGCCGCCTCTCTCCCTCTTTCAGCATCCTCTGTTCGGGGCTGGCAGAGCCTCTTGTTGCTTCCCTCCCTCAGGCTCTGATTTGGATGGGCCTGGAGTCTAATTGGGTGGGCGATGGTCCACTCGGGCCCACCTGTGGCTACACCCATGGTGGGCCAAATAAAATGCTCTATCTGGCTGTATGCGGCCTCCGGGCCCCCAGTTGCCCATCCCTGGGGCACAGGAAAGGAAGACAGGCTGTGTGTCCCAGAAACCTTCCTTCCACAACGGTCTCAAAAACAAAACAGAAAGCTATGTCCGTTTGCCTTCTCTGCTAACAGTGTAGCAGTAACTTAGACAAAGCCTAGAAACTTGATTTGATCTCTGTCACTTTTGCTTAGCAGCTCTACTTACTGTAGGTCCTAATGTAACCGCTAATCCTTTTTATTGCAGATGTGCTGTTTGAATCTGTGTTTCTCAGTGTTGATCCTTACATGAGGTAAGCTTTTCTTTCTTCCTTTTTAGTTTAGTTTACTACTTTGAATAGCTACTTTGAATCCTAAAAGCAGTGCTTATTCAGAGCATCTGGCTTTCCACGGTCCTCTCAGGGGCTACCTGCCCTATAGAAACACCAGAGCCCCATCTATGTCTTCACCAACATCTACACTGTAGCAACGACCACATTGGTGGAGCTGGTTACAGCACAGTATCCTCCCCACTTCCACAACATACGGCTACAGCGCAGCTCAGTCATGCAGAGTAGACCGGACTGAACTGTGCAATAACTATACTACAGCCGTAGAATTTCACTGGGCTTTACTGGACCATTTGGGAACTCAGGTGAAACGCAGTTCTGTTCATCTATGCGGCAAGTCCTAATTATTATTATTACTATTTATATTCCAACAGAATAGCTGAGCTCAAGGCTCCACTCTGCTAGGTGCTGTGTCTACACTCAGCAAGAAACACTCCCTGCCCTGAAGAGTTTAGTCTAAATACATAGAGAAGGGCATGAGAATGGAAGTGTTATTATCTCCATTTTATAGATGGGGAACTGAGGCACAGAGAGATTAAAGTCACAAAGGAAGTTTATGGTAGAGCCAGGAATTAAACCCAGTTCTTCTGAGTCCCTGACCCGGGCCTTATGGTGAAGGTACTAGCTGTGTTCTCTAATAGTAACTGTAACCTCGGAACGGCAGGGGACTATCATTTTGTAATAAGTTAGCCCAGCACGGTAGTTGATCAAGGGGCATCTCCACTCATGAGCGGTTGGCTAGGAACAATATTTTATTTTTGTTAACATGAGAATGTAACTTTCTCTCTGTCTCTCTGCAGATATCTGGCATAGTCAGCAGCGAGACCCTTGGTGCACTGTGTCTTAATCAGAAAATGGACAGTAATCTGTAGTGACTGTTTTGCACTTAATTAAGGCTCTCTCCATTTTGTGTGTTTCAGACCTTATAGTAGGAGATACATGAAAGAGGGAGACATAATGATAGGCAGCCAAGTTGCTAGGTAAGGTCTTCATTAGTTGCTTGATTTCTTTTTTCCTAACTCACTATCATCTTTCCATACAGGAGACTCAAAGCACTAGAGAAAGTACAATGTCACTTATAAGAGATGGTTGCATGCAGCTTATATTACTTTCTGTTAGCCAATGCAGCACATTAATAGGTATTATGTGCACGATACTAATATACCATACATTATATACATAAAGTTATATAATACATATGTTAACTGTATGCCTTATGGTCTCCCCACGATTCTGTTCACCCATGTCTGTTCACCCAAGTATCTCACAACACTGTGACTCTGAAGTCAGCAAATTGGCATTAGGAAAGCTGTCAGACAAGATACATAAATGGTGTGTCCAAGCAGAGGTTGGGATGTATCTCTATGTCCAACTTGTTTGGAATGTGCTATCCAAAAGAGAGAGAAGGAAAGGTTCAGAAAAATAAGTTAAGGAACTGGTGGGTTAGATCTTGGATGATGTTTAAGGTGCTTTTTAACTTGTAATCAGCCATGATATAAATATGAGTGGTTTTGGGGGTGTATCATTGAGGCACACCTTCTGTGTAAGGCACACACATACTGTGACGTAAGAATTGCTTCTGGGAATTTTTCTCCTTTTGTATTGTGCTGTTTTGACTTTAGACTGTAAATTTGGCTAAGTTTGGTTATTTGGAGTCTCAAACATTTTTCATTACGAAGCACAACTGGCTACATCTTTTAGTCAATACTTCTCTGTGAGGCCCCATATTTCCTGGCAACTACTTTCTTTATCAGTCTGTAACCCATCAGAAAGCAAGAACATCCCGTGAAGCCGTACTGCCTTCTAGTACTACTTAGAGCTTGTTCGGAGGCCTGGAGACTACCCTTACTTGCGTTACTCACATGAGCAGTGCCATTGAAGGGAGTTCTTACAAGACAGAGCAGGAAAGGCTAACATTGCACAAGTGATCATATTCTGAGGTGTCAGCTTGTATGCAGGACGTGCTGTGTAATAACTGCTCACCCAGGAACGGTACAGTCAGCTATTCCAGCTGAGAATACTCTTCAGTCACCTTACTCCTTTTGCTGATAAGGCGTATGGCAACTTCACCATTGCCAAGGAATGCTATAGAGTCTCCATCATCATCAGACTTCTTTGTGGTCCTGTGTGGGAAACCAGAGGTTGGGAGGAAATTTAAGCCCTAATCCTCTGAGCGAGAGGTCGGGTACCATCAATAGTTGTAACACTTCACTTGAAATGAGCTGAGGAATTCACTGCGTCTGGTGCCAAAGGATCGTGTGCACCTTCTGCTGAATTTTGTTATTTTTGTTTGACTATCTTCATTATTAGAGTCCCAAACCGATACAGTTTTCAAGCTGTTCTTAAAGAGCCCTTCCTGTCCTACAAGAGGAGCAGCCTTTAGGAGGTGAAATGTCTTCAGCTTTTGAAAAGGGACCTGGTTTACTGAATAGGGAACTGCCACTTCTACTCTGCCCCTGTGAGATACCATTTCCCCAAACTTCCTCTCTCCTTCTGTTCAAGCTGCAGGGATCAACTCAGGATTCAAACCGAACTGGTGTTTCAGTCAGGGTTTTGGCTTGGGATCCTCCCTAACATATTAGGAGCATAAGTCTGATCCAGTATGGTAATTCCTATGGCCATGTACCAGCTGTTTCAGAAAAAGGTGCAGGAAATGTGCAGTGTAGCTAGTTTTTTGTGTTCACCTGCCTAAAGGGAGCATTTCCTCCTAACCCTCACACAGCCCCGAGCCCTATGTAAATATTTAGCAAAGCTAGGGAGAAGGAGCTGTTTGTAAAGTGTGGCTTTTGTTTGTCTTCTCAGAGCTGTGGAAAGCAAGAATCCCACCTACCCAGTAGGGACCTATGTTGTGGCTAATTCAGGCTGGACAACTCACTTCATCTCTGATGGGAAAGATCTACAGCTGCTTCCTCCTTGGCCAGAAAAGCTCCCCAGATCTTTGGCTCTTGGGACAATTGGCATGCCAGGGTAAGTCATAGCACAGGCTATATAAAGACTAACCAAACTTCGCTGCATTGAGATTTCCAGCCCTCTGTGTGCAGGCTCTACCACGCCACACTTGAGCCTAATCAGTGCATGCTCTGAGAGGCTCTTGCCACTGAAGAGGGACTGAATTTTGACCCATCCTGCGTGTGCGAGGCTTATAGCTCTATGTCTCCATTTGGAGCCTCTTTTCCTCCTACTTGGAGACCGCACGGTTGCTTCTTGGCCATATGGGATGGGGACAGAGTATTGTGCTGGAATTAAAAAGCAGACCAAAGGCCCAGTCCAACAGACATTAGAGTTGATGGAAGGACTCCTTTTGATTTCAGTGGTAACTAGCTAGGGCTCATAAAATACTGATCTTGCTCTGCCGATTTCTCTGTATTTCCAGAGTTTGCACAAAGATGGAAACATGCAGCTGTAGAATTCTGCAGTCCTATAGCAGCATCAAAAGCACATCTATACCTGTTGAACAGAGCTACTGTTCATGGTAACCCTGCCCTAAATACAGAAGAAATTCCATTCCACTTATTCTTTCTCTTGCCTAGTTCCTCCTAACTTGCTTCTTTTCTTACCTCTATATTTGTAGGACAAGCCACATGGAAAGCTTGCAACTTGTGATCTGGGCAGAACAGAAGCTTCTTAACATTTATTTAAAAAATGGGCAAGATGTTTAGCTTTCCACATTCAAATAGCTTGAATGGATTTTGTACACCTTATAAATAATTCCGAGCACTTCATATAGAATCTCTAATGGGATGAGAGATCCCCTCCCCTGGACAGCTACATGAAGCATGACCGGACTTGGTGTTTGTAATGTCTCCACTGAACATTTCCTTTCTCTTTCAGCCTCACTGCATACTTCGGCCTATTTGAGATCTGCAAGATTAGAGCAGGAGACACCGTGCTGGTTACTGCAGCAGCTGGAGCTGTGGGTTCAGTGGTGGGGCAGATTGCTAAAATCGGAGTGAGTGGCTTGAATTGTTCATATGAACACCATAGACTGTCAAGCTAAGGAGAGGAGTGGAGGGATTTGAGTGCTTAGGAGGAAGGGGGACAAAGCGTCTCTTAGATGGGACTTGCTCCAAGATCAGTTGTTTAACTATAATAATAATAATTAATAAAAAAAAACCTCTAGCAAGGCACTTTTAGTAGGAGAATTAAATTAAAATGATGCAGTTGTTTCCAATTACTATTGCTCCTGGGGACTGCTAGCCCCACCCTGTGAAGCCTCACTCAGTTGAGAAGCCCCATTGCCTCCATGTGACTAGGGCTAGGCCTGGAATTGAGCCCAGGAGCATAGGTAACAGTTTGCAATGTGTATATGTCACTGATCTGTTCTCCCCGTCAATAGTGTCCCCGTAATCCGCTAAAGCACACCGGCTTACTGCAAGAACCAGGATCACAGATGCAGTTAGCTATGCGTATCTAGCAGTGTGGTAGTGAACAGCCAGATAAGAAACAGAGTATTGCCCCCAGGGAATAAATAAAAGATGCCATGACCAATTCCTGCCTGCATTTATCATTCAGCTGGTGCAAACCTTGCAACCAGCACTCTCCTTAGTCAGTGATACAGCACGTGCTTTCCTCATACCTATTGCCACTACTCCACAAGCAAGTCTTCACCTGTCAGCATCATACAATATATGTACCTTACAGCAGTACTTCTCAACCAGGGGCTGGGGCCCCCGGGGTGGCTGCGAATAGGTTATAGGGGGCCGCCAAGAGGGCCAGTATTAGACTCACTGGGGCCCAGGGCAGAAGGCCAAAGTCCCACGATGCAGGGCTGAAGCCTGGGAGCCCCCTGAAGCCAAAGCCTGAGCAACTTAATTTTGCAGGGTCCCCTGTGGGTGTGGAGCTCTCAGCAATTGCCCTGCTTGCTAACCCATAACACTGGCCCTGGCTTTTGTATGCAAAAATACAGTTGTGGCACAGGTGGGCCATGGAGTTTTTATAGCATGTTTGTGGGGGGGCCTCAGAAAGAAAAAGGTTGAGAACCCCTGCCTTACAGGAGATTAAAATGTGGGGTGAGAAGGGAAAGGAGGAGAGTGTACACACTTTTAGAAACATTTTTCTGTCTCTGTCAATAACACAAAGAGAAATGGTCTGAAATGTGACTATTAAGTGGTTTGTATCATACGTCATAAATTTAATCCCTTCAGTGATGGATCCTTGAAAATGACACTCTTGAAATTGTATTTGGTATCTTCCTTTTTTGGGTCGCCGTAGCTAAAGCACTAAAATCTAGGCCAGAGGCTAACTGAACACCTATAAAATACCTTAGTGTAGAGTTCGAAGTCTCATGTCGCCTGTTGACTACTTTCTGTGTGGGGCAAAGAGAAGCAGGGGAATCCGCTTTCACAGGGCGGCTCAAGGCTGTGGGAGCTGGGGAACCTGCAGCATTCCAAAGCTGTGCAGGGCAGGGAAAGGCAAGGGAGAGTTGTAGGCTCCGCTGCCTGGTGGCATGTAGCATCTCATTTGTATCTTGTATTTTATTCTGAAACCACCTCTGCGTTAAGACGTATTTTCTTTTCCTCCAGGGTTGCAAAGTGGTTGGCTGCGCTGGCTCAGATAAAAAGGTTGCTTATCTGAAACAGATTGGCTTTGATGAAGCCTTTAACTATAAGACTGTAGGATCCTTGGAAGAAGCGCTGAAGAAGGCCTCACCCGATGGCTACGACTGCTACTTTGATAACGTGAGTTCAAACTGGGGTTGGCAAGAGTGCAATTTGTTGCAAATGTTCACTTCTTTCTGCTGTGCACGTGCACTTGGAATGTTGTGGCTTAGTCCTGTGAGAAATAGCCCCCTGAGAGAATGTCCGGGCTTACGCTCTCTTTGTTTTCTCTTTCAAATTCCTCTTTTGCTAGCGAAAACTGCTGGCCTGTGTTTTCATGGAATTCTGAAGTTCCAGTTCAGGAGCACCGCTATTCTTAAGCCAGCGGGCGGGTTCGACTTTTTCCCCAGAAAGATCAAAGCAGTCAAGGAATCCCTGGCAAACCATTGGCCTTGATGATGAGAGTTATTGCTCATTTTAATCTTCCCTCCTGCCCCAATTTGGCAGCCCTCAACGTTTTCAGGGGAAATGGTTCAACTGTTACCATCACAATGCCTCCCCCCCTCCCCCCGCATTCCCCTGCCCCACCAACATGGAAAAGTCCCAAAATGTCAGTAATTACAGATTAAAAAAAAAAACCAACCCTCTGATCTTCGTAGGTTTTCTTGACAAGCACACCCCCTTATTCATAATGTGTGGCTTCATCATGGAAGACACTTACAAAAGTCACCCTGGGCTAGATGATCAGCTGATGTAAATTGGTGTAGGTGCATTCCATTCAATGGTGCTCCACTGACTTTCAGCAGCAAAGGACCTGTCTGCCTAGGTGTGATAGAGCCCTTGACACACTGTCTTGGGTGGCAGGTCAGGAAAATAGCCATCAGTACCATGACTACATCAACCATGTTTCAGTTCTAGCTATTCAGCCTCATCTAGGATTTAAAGATGTGGTGTTAAACTGCATGAGCTAGACTGATTTCACGCGATGTAATAATACCTTCAAAAGCTCTAGGTCAAGGCAAGTTGTTCTTTAGTAGATCCAAACTGGTTAAGTTAAAGCCTAGGCTCCCATCTGACATGATCTCACATCACACCTTTAAATCCCTGTCTCCAGTGCCCTGCAGATGTTGGGGTGAGCATTTGGAAAAGTAGCCTCCCTATAGACATAGTATTTTAATGAAAGTCAATAGCTGAGAGCATATATGTGGGGAGGGTGGTAAGGATGAAAGAAACACAGAAGTTGTTTAGTGTTAATACTCTCCTAAAATGCTAAGGCATGCCCTTTGGGAATAGCTTGGCTCTGAGCAGAATTTACAACCTTTTCCCAGAAGCGGGCTGACATCAGCACAGCTGGTGCACAAATAAAACAACAACACAAAAATCTCCACTTAGAAACACAGGGAAAAATATTCAATATTTTGCCAAGCAAATGGAAAAAATAAGTTGCCAGTGAAGCTTTGTCAAGCTGAGGAGAGGATGTTACAAAATACTTCTCGCACAGACTCCTATGAGAAAGCTGTGGAACAATAGCTTACTACTGTTTGTCTACCCATTTAAATAATTAGCACTCCTGCATCAGGCAGGCCATTTGGAAGATCTGATCATTCCAGTGCTGGAGTCCTAATGGGATATACTGTAAATATAAATACTGTCAGCAGAAATTCTTGCTTGGTATTCTGGTGCTATTTTCAAGATTCTGCCCAGTCTCTCTCTTCCAAGCCCGCTTTGTGCCTGCACTCTTCCAGCTCCTTATACCTCCATCAAAGCCTTCATCTTGTCCACTCCCCTTTTCACATTCTCCCTAGATCAGCTGCTTCCCCCTTCACCCACACACACACACACACACACCCCTTCCTAAAAAAACTCTACTTCTGGTTAGACTTCACCTGCTAACCATCCACCTCCTTCCTCATACCATGCCTCTATCTGTTTAACCTTGCTTACCTTTCCAGGTTGATATTAAATTAGATCCAAGGTGTTCATCTTGCTGCTCTCAAACTCAATCTCTTCCCTGTCCTTTGTCTAATTTAGATGAACATTTCAGGGCAGGCACTATGTCCTCTTATGTGTTTTTAAAATGCTGTGTACAGCTGGTGCTATCTAAATAGGAAACGGCATGCCAAGACGACCCTGACCCTCAGTCTTGATATTATGGGACTGACACATAACATATAGCAGAGATGGGCCCAGAGCAGTGCTTCTGAGTCAAACACTTCCAAATAAGGGCCCGCTCCTACAAGCACTTAAGCTTATGAGTAACTTGACTCTAGTGACTAGCTCCTCAGTAGATCTGCACTGCTCAATGGGATAACTCACATGAGAAGTTATTTACATGCTTAAGTGTTTACAAGTTCAGCCCCTCAATAATCAATAGGGGTTTCATCTGTAACTTTATCTATGTTCTGACTACCTTAGGTGGGTGGAGAGTTTTCAAGTATTGTTCTGAATCAAATGAAGAAATTTGGGAGGATTGCTGTGTGCGGAGCCATCTCTGGATACAATGACACAGTGCCCCAGAAAGGTAGGAGTCTTTTTGTCAGTTAGTTACTTTTTATGGTGGAAAAAATAATGAAGAAAACTTTCCTCTCTGAATTCTTTTAATGGTTTTTATGTTGCTTGTTTTTGTTATGAAACAAACCCTCAAAATTAAAATATATATTTTGTGGAGCAAACGCATCCCCAATGCTGCATTTTTAGGACAAAGTTAATCACAATCATCTTGTATTCTGTGCCTCAAAAACAAAGCTGTATTGTCCCAGAATTAAAAAGCAAATAAACACATTTAGTTCATGGCCCTTTCCCACCACGGAATGGTAAAGCTTCACAGACAAACAGTAAGGCTCAGTGTAGTCAAAGCTTCATCTGAGTAAACAAGGATGCTCCTCAAATGGGAGAACCCCTCACTTCAACAATTTATAACTGATCTTTGATATTTAACATTAAAACAGTTCCAGATAGTTAAATCACATTGTCCTGTTGTCCATCTACCAATAGGAAGGGAGGGGAGTGGGGATGAATGTTGGTTTAACAGGAATGGGAAAGAGTAGTGATGGGCAACCATAGAAATAAATTGTCCAAGAAGTGTAAATTACTAATTTTCAGCACAAGCAGTGACTGGACCTCTCATCTAAAATGCCAATAGCAGCAGGAAAGGAATCCCTTGCAGAGTACAACCAGAGAATGCACCATATAACAGACCTGGTGACAGTTGGTATATGTGATTTAAATGAGACTTTACTGCAGAGTGTTACTCTTGCACACCACTAGGGGGCAGTAGAAAATGAAGAGCTAGTTTGTTTCAAGGATTCCAACTTTTTATCTTTAGGGTGTTATTTACCTAACAAATGTTAAGTAAACACAAACAGCAATGGTAAAACAGCCTGATGCATGCTATTTCTGTGGCAAAGCAGATTACACAGTTCAGTCATCTAGATGGAAAAGTTCTTTCCCTAGGGTTTTAGATGCTTTTACTTTTATGGTAGGATTTGCATTGGTAGTCAATATTGACTGTAGGTGAAAATCAGGTTAGGCATTTCTAACATTCCAGGGTCAGTGCTCTAACCACTGGGCTATGTGTATTTGGGGGTGAGGTGGTCTGCACCACCACTGTCACCATTTTGTGCAGGGCCCAATCTGGTCAAGAAGTGCAGCCTTGGGCTGACTAGCTTGGCTTTATCAGCATCTCAGCTTCTCCTTACTGCACATTGGTTTGGTTTTAAACAAAGTAATTTTACCACGGTTTTGTCTATTACCATTTCCAACAGGACCTTATGTTCAGATCCCAATGATCTTCAAGGAACTTTACATGGAAGGATTTATCGTCTCACGGTGGAATGACAGGCGTGAGGAGGCCCTGAAGATATTGTTAAGATGGGTTGTAGAGGTAAGAGGTGTGGCAATTTCTCAACTACAGTATGTGAACTTATGCTGCTACTTCCCTCTTTACAAAAGCCTGTCCACGTGAACACGAGCCAAGTCTGCTCTCATACACTGCTCTTCCACACCCAACATGTCCCTCTAGCAGGAGGTGTGTGGGTAGTGTGTGTCAGCATCAAACCATGCTGAACAATACAGGAGAGGAATAGGGCATGCAGCAGCCAAAACTATGCTTGGCCAAAACTGAAGGGGCAAGGTACCAGACTCAGCTCATCTCTACTGTAAGGTCAGTCAGCTGACAAGTGAGTGAGAAGGGAGCCTGGGATATCCCTAAATTTAAATGCAAATCTCTTAAGACCCATTTCAAAATGAGTCCAACTACCTTTTAACTCTGCCTCTTTTGCCCCCTGCCAAATATTTAAAGTACTTGCTCTATTCCTTACCCCTCCACTTAAAGCATGGCCAATTCTTGTGAATTTTTTTTTATTATTACCTCAGTTTGGTTGCAGAGTAAAGCTTGAAAATGTGAAACCTAAAGACAACACTAAGCATCAAAGCACCCAACAGTTGTTGTGGGGCTTATCAGTTGGGTTGGCACTACTGCACTTACTAGGGGAGGAAGAGAAATCTTGTTTCTGGAGAGTTTTAATGCTCCACATCTGAAGACTTAGTTCTGTTAGACCTATTGCAATTAGCTTCTACAAAAGTAACAACTGATATTCCATAGGGAATTTGGCATCAGTTAGAGGAACAATGGTAGATAGGCCACCAAAAGCAGCAGCCATGTTTAAATCACTTTTGCTGAGCAGTATTGAATAGTGAGGTCACTAAAACAAATCTTACACTACAGACATTACCCTTTACTCTAAGGGTGAGCTCTTTAGCTGATGTAAACAGGTTCAGCTCCATTGACTTCAACAGAACTACCACAGTTCACATCAGCTGCTAGGAGTGATACGTGTTGAAGGAATCTAGCTACAGTTTAGACCACCTGCACAGTAGAATAAAATTGAGTAAAGTTTTTTTTTTTTCTTTGCACAGGGGAAAATTAAGTGTGAAGAACATGTTACTGAAGGATTTGAAAAAATGCCAGCAGCTTTCATGGGACTGTTAAAGGGAGAAAACCTTGGAAAAGCAATAATAAAAGTGTAAAGAGCATGTGGTTCATTCCTTTAGGAAAGCCATACCAATAGCTTATGTCTTGTTGCCAAATGCTCAGCCACAACTTTTAAATGGGCTAAAGTATACTCAAATTAGACAAGTCTCCAACTGGTTTGGGGAAAATGAGGCTTCCTCAAATAACGCAATGCTACAACAAATTGTTGCTCCCGCAGCTAAGTGATTAATCCACTTTATCGCTGCTATAATCAGTCCTCATTGATACATGTGATTCTGAGACTTACACGAATACTCTAACCCAGGTAAATGGTCAGTGGAGCTCTATGGCTTTATACTAACTGAGGATCTGACCTTATTTTTAAAAACTAGGAACCTTAACTGAGCTGCTTAAGAGGTTGATGTCATCTAAGGTCCATGCAGAGAACAGAAGTCAACTGCAATCTTTTAAATAGCATCTGCTAAATAGTCATTAATAAATTTGTACTAGATCCCCTTAAAATGTGGATTTTATTCTGTAGCTAACATGCTTGTCACAGTCACAACATATAACCCAGCAGTAATCTAATTAAATAGTTTAGAGCTGTATGCTATGTTTATGCAAAGAAAAATATACCATTAAAATCTTATTGATAAAGAAAGTTGTTCTTACCTTGACATGAAACTGACTACAGAGTGGCAATATTTATGACTTGTTCTGTTTTTGTGCATCAAATAACCTGACTGATCAGCTATGCATTCCACATTAATTTGGGAAAGACTGACATCTCTCCCCCCCCCCCCAAAATCTGGGTTTTACACACCATCTCCTTCCCTCAGACCACACCCACCATGCCAATTTGAGGATAACTCTTTATTTTAACTCAGGCAGCTCTTCACACTCACTAGGACAAGTATGTATCCAAATCTAGGAAATTCTGTAGGAGTTTAGTGGTCATATGCCTTTACCTCCTGTGAGCTGAGTACCTAAGGCTTGGTCTACACTAAACCCCCAAATTGAACTAAGGTACGCAACTTCAGCTACGTGAATAACATAGCTGAAGTCGACGTACCTTAGCTCGAACTTACCGCGGTCCAGACCCAGCAGGCAGGCTCCCCCGTTGACTCCGCGTACTCCTCACGGCGAGCAGGATTACCGGAGTCGATGGGGAGCACTTCTGAGTTAGATTTATCGCATCCAGATTAGACGCGATAAATCAAACCCAGAAGTTCGATTGCCTGCTGCCGAACCCGCGCGTAAGTATAGACAAGCCCTAAGACTCATGTTGTGGAAGAGTAAGGGAGGCCCAGATAGACAAAATAGTGCTCAACTCAAAAGATATTGAAAATAGCCTAAAATTGAGAGCTTGTAGTAGTAAATAACTTGAATAACAGAGCTCTATCTGCAGATGCACATAGAAGCAGTGAACTCTATGGAGACAACAGGGAGGTCAGAACTCCTACAAATGATGAATAAGGTGTAGACAGACTGATGCCTTTCACCTGGCAACTAAAAGGTTCACACCGCATGCTCATGTCATCCAAGTTGGGGCTTATATTAGCTCTACTGGCTATCATGCCAATAAATGAATGCTGAATGTATTAAGTGCAACAGCAGCTAACGCATCTTAAAATTAGGCAACACTCCCTGTTGCCAAGACAGATTAGATTCTGCATGGGCTCAAGTAAGCCAAATGGAGTCTAAAGTCAACATCTTATAAAAAGAAAAAACCTGAAGTGTCCTATGCCTGATGCTAAGGCAAGAGCAAACATCCTTGCTAGAGTCTGAACTATCATGTGGTATAAATACTACATCTTTAGCCTTCCAGTTGTGTCAGTCCAACTATCTTAACTTCAAACAGACAGCCTGAAGGTTCAGGCAGTTGACTAACCTATTGCCAAGGAATACAGGCTTGAAAGTCTAAGTTAGCTAGGAAAAGCAAGATTGACTCAAGCACAGCTTTGTTGATAGTTGATGGGAGTTCCTGCCTACAGCTCCACTGCTCTTGAAAAGATGTCAAGTAGTTCTGGCTGAAAGCGAGCCCTGGCCCACTCACACAAATACAGCTCAGCCTTCTTGCTGAAAAATGGGAGACCAGGACACGTCTTTAAAAAAAAAAAAATCTTACTATAATAGGTCAGCCATGACAGGTTTTGCACGTTTTTAATTTTTTATTAACTTGACCTGTAAATTCTACCTATATTCTGATTTGTGCAAGGGAGTGTAGCACTAAACTATTAAGTTTGATGATCCATGCAATAAAACCTCCTAGCCACTAACTCATCAGTAGTATTGTAAGGTTGCTGTGTGATGAATTAATGCACAAGATGTCACATAAGAAGTCCCCAGCTCTATTCAGCTTGAGTCAGCTGAGTTCAGTGTGACAGAGTGGGAATCTTTTGTAATTTATGAAGCTTGTGTTGGCTTCACTTTCCCTTGGTGCTTTTCATTGCTACCCAAGAGGTGCAAAAGGTTAACACTGCTCTTGGAGTTGAAGAAGAGACATGAGGTGTCACCAATGGGTCATTAGAGAACTTGGTGAAACCAACCCATATCAACTGAGAATCAAAGAAACAAGGCAAACCCCAATGACTGAACAATTGACACCTAACAGCAAACAACTCTGGAAGGCAGATGCAAATACTCAGTGCATTATGCCCTGAAGGGCTGCAGGGGCCTTGTACTGTACGAGTCTGGCTTGTCTGATTTGTCACAGGGAACTAACAGATGGGGTATTGCTAGTGCCCCAAGATCTCATTTCAGTCATAGAGAACAGGTGCCTGCCCCTGGGGAATGGTGTAGGTCCTTGGGCACTCCCAGGGGACTGGTTACAGGGTGGGGAATAGACCAGACCCATGATCATGTGACAAACAGCACCAAAGTACTTTTTTTAGACTTAGAAATTGAAAAAAAGCTTTAACCTGAAGTCATCCAGACAATGAAACCAATTGACAGCACGTAACACATACCAACCTTGCTAAGGTTGCTTGGACCACTCTTCCCCACCCTCATTATTTCAAGTTTTTGCATCAAATATTTCCTCACTATATTACTTCTGAACCAGGCAAGCGAGACATCTTGAATATGGAATCCTGGGAATGTTTTTCTAACACTGTGACCCCCTAAATCCATTAAAACTATAGTTTTGGTACCTTAGACATTAGCATGACAACAGTGTGCTGGCACCTCTAAACCTGAGCAGAGTAAAATAGATTATTAGTACCACGTAATGTGTCTATTACTGCAAAACATGCTTTTTGGATTAAGATGGGTTATGGTGAACTTTTGCACTGAGAACTTTGTTTAAACAGGACAGACTGCTGGAAATAGCGATCTCATGCTGTACAAAACAGGTCAATACTAGTGAGAATGGCCATCTAGTTTTAGGAGATTACTTCAGAGGGATTGAGGGGGATTAACTTCATAGCTAGCATTTGGTCCAGTAGGCCACCACATTACCACCTAGCCATCCACCCCCAGAAGTAATACAGCTATATCTTATGCAAGCTGCCTAGTTTCACACACTGGACAGCAGTCTCTGTAAGTGAAGAATTTACATTTTATTGTACTCATTTACAGTCTGAAGGGACAAAATTTTGGATACATATTTAGCTAACTTGATTAGACTCCATAAGTAGAAAAAGTTACAGGCTATATATAAACAGTCAACATTAACTGTTCACACTGATCGATCAGCGTAGCTTGGTAATATTCTCTTCAAGCTTCTCTCGGTTTGCTCCAGAGAATTCATGCACCTGTAACAATAATTTGTTTAATAGCAGCCATTTAAAACAGTGATTTTTAGCCCAAATAGTTTTATAATTCCTGGAAAGATATTGGCAATTTTAGCCCCATAAAACAGAGGGTAAGTGGCGGCCAATGTTGGCGGTTTGAAGTATTGTTTTGATTTCCAGATTTTGTATTCTGCAGCCCGAAGTATTTCACACACTTTGGGCCAGACTCTGCTTTATTGTTCTCCAAGCACCTCCTACTGACTCCAGCCTTACACATACAAAGGCTTACAGATTTCATAAACAGCTACACATATGCCATGTCAATCTTGGCTCTCAAAAGTTGTAAAGAATTACTTTTCTTACCAAAAATCTTGCATGTTATCTACAAGAGGTCAAACTATTCAGTTAAACTCTGGATGCAAGACAATGTCTTTTCACCTACTGCATTAAGGTGTTATGACACCACTTCACATCCAGATGAATTAACTTTAGGATATACTTTGCTGGAGAACATGTTCTCCAAGTTAGATTTGTCAAAAAGGAACAGACAACAACAAAAGGATATTTAGTTTTAAAGAGAAAGTTACTAGAGATTCTAGAAGATAGAGTCTTGTCTACCCTCGACATAGTACCTATTCAATCCACCCAACATTGAGGCATATTTTCTGATGGGCAAATTTAGTTTTTGAAAGCCACAGCTCCCACCCCCGGAAGGCCTTCCTAACATGAAGGAAATTTGAGCAGTGTGCCTGCAAGTCTGGTTATACACTAGTCCACAATGAAGATGACAGTCAGTATGAAGGACTTGTTTTATATTAGAGCACAGCCATCCATCCATCCAATTATTTCATAACTAAGTGCTTTTGGAGAACAGCCAGCCAAATGAGGTTACTAAATTAGATATCCCAACCAGAAGCTCACCTCTAGGTTGAGAGAAAGCATAAGTAGTCTTGGCCCAAGTTCTTTATTATAGTGCCTGGAGTTTAGACTTTTATCAGCTCTGCCATGATTTACAGTAATTACAATTTTGGAATTGTGCAGAAGTACTGAATTTGTTTCCTTAGCCTTTCTATATAGCTGAAGACTAAACACATCTAATAGATTAGTTTGCTTGTTTTTTGAAAAAAGTTATGAATTGTTATTTAGTTATGATTGGGTCACAAAAAGATAGGAATACTAATTAAAATTAAGTCCAGCTGGCCTGCAGCTGGGATAGGTGCATAAAGCAGGTTTCAGACATATTAGGTTCTGAAGAGAGGCTCAAAGTCTGGGTCAAAACTTCACATTAGGATTTACCTGGAATACAAACCTAGAATGTTGCCAGAACTTGTTACATGCAGTTAAATCACTTAGAAGTAGTTTGTTTCTAACATTAGTGACCCACTGCAGAAGGCTAGGCATTATCTTTTTTTTTAGGGTGCCAATATGAACTTTCTTGTTTCCAAGGCTACTCTAAAGCCATTTGTGCTCTAAGTGAGTATGTGTAAGTGAACTATATTGCTCAGGAGGTAAATTGAGATGCAAGCTATTGAGATCTTCACAAGGTGCCATTTCTCCAGAGACTTATTCAGGAAACAGCTATTATGTGTGGTCACTTGCCCCAGTCTATTTTCCCCTAAAATAACTTCCAGCAGCTGCATTAAACCTCATTAAAATGTTTTTTCTGGGCCCTATACATGTAGTTAGTTTAATTCATATTTAGTGTTTTAGCATCCAGTATCCCTCCTCCCCGCACCTATACGGTTTCACTAAGAATGTTGAAAACCTACCTTGTTGCCTTGCTTGTAGAATTGGAATGTTGGCATGCACTGGACTGCACACTCTGAAGCAACGTCCTAAAAAGAAAGTTTCACTGCAATTTTAGCTTGGCAAATTAAACATAACTAACCAGACATCAGATCTGTAACAGATTACAGAAAATGAAAGGGAACCAAGTAATTATTTGCTACTCTGGTCAGTTTAAGACCAGTCACTAATTATGTGGATATACTATAGTCTTCCTGTTCCTACAACTAGCAGTGGTTTCATCCTCTTTGCTGGATTTGTTTAGACGGAAACAAGTAAGACTACTTCTGCAGAAAGTAGCACAATACTACAGAAAGCTAACTTTCTTCCATATCATGCCTTATTTGTAAGATAATTTCACAGCTGAAGGTCTGCCTAATGAGTTTGTTAAACAAGCATCTAGTCAGCCAGGTTTGCAATCTGATGTTACTTCCATCTGTTCCAATTATTAAGAACCTATATTGGAAAGGCTTATGAAGATATTCCAATTAGAAGTGTTCATCATTCATTATGATTCCAATTAGAAGTGTTCATCATTCATTATGAAAGGACAGAAACTTTTAAGCAATGAGTAGTGTTCCTGCTGTTTATTACCACTCAAGAATAGTTTATCACTAGCACACAATAGCTTCAGGTGAGAAGCATCAGCTTTAATAGATCACATATCCAAAGACTGATTAAGTCACCCTAACTGAAAGTTTGGGGCGGGAGAGGGGAAGAAAGTGAGTGAAATTTAGATTAGCTACAACCCCTGCAGGGAGCAGTGCCTATACTATTCAAGGTACCTTCACAGCAGGGGCACAGGAAGACAAATACATAAGGCCTTGTCTACACTTACCAGCTAGTTCGACGGCTGGAAATCGAAGTTCTGGGTTCGACTTATCGCGTCTAGTCTGGACGCGATAAGTCGAACCCGGAAGTGCTTGCCGTCGACTGCGGTACTCCAGCTCGGCGAGAGGAGTACCGCGGAGTCGACGGGGGAGCCTGCCTGCCGCGTGTGGACCAAGGTAAGTTCGAACTAAGGTACTTCGACTTCAGCTACGTTATTCACGTAGCTGAAGTTGCGTACCTTAGTTCGAATTGGGGGGGGTAGTGTAGACCAAGCCTAAGTAGGTAGTTTTTCCTCTAGAACATTAGCAAACTATGGGAGGGGAGTGCAAGATGACCACAGATTCTAAACAAGATTTGCTAGCAAGCTAGAAATACTGCCAATACACAGACAAGCCTACTACAGCATAAGTACTTCAGAATGCAACAAATGTTGTATCACTTATATAAGGGCCAAGTGGAAGCTTTGAGTAGTTATCAGAGTTTAAGGCCAGAAGGGACTATCAGATCACCTAGTCTGACCTCCTGTATCTTGTAGGCCATCCCCTGCACAATACACCCAACAACTGAAATTTGACCAAATTATTACAACCCACAGGAGACTAGACATATGTACCACAAGCAACAAAAGCAAGGATCAAGGGGCACCTGTGCCCAAGGCCCCTCCAATGGCATGGAAGTGATTGTGCAGTATACCCGGATAATTCTGGCAACTGACCCATATCCACATGCTGCAAAGGAAGACAACCCTCATCCCCTCCTATTCCGCCAGCCACAGCCAATCTGACCTGGGGGAAAATTCCTTCCCAACTCCACACATGGCAATCAGTTCCTCACATGCTTGGGGTGTAAGAACCAGCTAGCCAGGCATCTGAGACTGCACAGTGGTGCCACCTCAGAGACCTGTCCCTCACCATCCAATGTCCCATCTGCAGCAATGGTCACCCCAATGCTTCTGAGGAAGGCTATTAAAAAACCCATAATACAATGGGTGGTTGAGAGTAAGAGTGCAAGAGAATCCCTAACTGATTGCTGTAGATGGCCAGCTGAAACCCTAAGCATAAGCTTTTAGGAACATAAGAAGTCTCCTGAGAGGATCTCAGTTTCCCTAGAAGAACTGAAAACTAACTCAAGTTTACATTTTAATATGGCTTGATCCCAGATATTAGAGAAATCCCTCTATTAACATTTGGACTTTAAAATGAATTCTTGATATTTTAGTCTAGTTTAAATGTTTCCATCAAGTGTTGTCCTCAGTGCATGTGAATAACAGGAGTTTTGGATATGCAAGGAGTACAGGATCGAGATCACTTTAGCAATCAGACCGATCTCTTGTCAATTAGTGTTTGTTAGGAATTAAAGTACATGATGGAGAAATGCTGAATTACTAACAGGGGGATTAAAATATTCCCTTTAGAAATAACAATTAATCCCTAGTTTCTTGCTCTAGGTAACCACTGTTGCAGCGACTGACCATTTTGAGAGCAAAGACCATTGTAGGTGTCTCCTAAAAACACCAAGTTTTTAGGAGACAAGTTTCCCAGTATTAGATCGCATGGCAAAGTTAACCTTTACTACCAGTTTGGCCACAAACAGTATTACTTTTTGGTGCACTATTTGAGGACCTTACCTGAGCATCATCCACATCAACTTCAAGAAACACTACGTCTGGGAACTTCTCACAAAGACTCTAAAGTTTTAAAACAAAAGTGTTAAAATTGCAGTTTTTACTTCATATAAACCTAGTTTAAGACTGCTCTAGGAGTCTTATATAGGAGCCCCATTTGGGGAAAAACAAATCTTACTAGTTAGTATCTTTTACTAAAAAGTAGGTAAGTACAAGTTTCATTTGCCATAGAGCAATTATGTCACTAGCTGGAGCGTCAAGAGTTCAGTTACATGTACCACAGAAGTCATTAAGATTTTTAGTAGTACATTTTAGTTTCAAATGCTTTTTACTAAGATCTTTAGTAAAAGGCAAACCTTCCACTACCCAGCTTTAAACTAAGTAGTTAGAGAGGAATTTATTAGGGCATTTCCCTCAACCATGAAGTCATGTAACAGATATGTCTCTAGGATGATTATATTTGCATGCTCTTAAGACATAATGAAAAGTTTTAAAACTATTAAGCAAGTTGCAAGTCAGTTGAAGAGTAAGATTTACAGGTCTACAGAGTGATACATGTACCCTCTTCCTTCAGATGGATCTCAAATATGTATTCCTTTTTAATAGCTTTAAATATTGTAATGTTTCTCTTTTGAAAGAAGAAAATTGGTAATCTGTGAAAGTTTGACTCAATTCCTCAAGAGAATTAGAACAAAGTTTTAATAGCACTGAAACTTTGGAGAGTCACATGTGAAGTACCTTCATTCATCAAAAAGGTTTACCCTTCATAAACTAAGTAGATACAGTAAAATCTCAGTGTTATGAGCACCAGGGTTATGAACTGACCAGTCAAGCACACCTCATTTGGAACTGGAAGTATGCAATCAGGCAGCAGCAGAGACAAAAAAAGCAAATACAGTACAGTACTGTGTTAAACTACTGAAAAAGGGATAGCAGCATTTTTCTTCTGCATAGTAAAGTTTCAAAGCTGCATTAAGTCAATGTTCTGTTTTAAACTTTTGAAAGAACCATAACATTTTGTTCAGAGTTACGAACCTCCATTCCCGAAGTGTTCATAACTGAAGTTCTACTGTACTAGGAAATGGTACAACTTCCAAGCTACACATTTGTAATAGTTCACAGCCACATATTACACTAATGAATCATGATTCCTAGTTTTCACTGATGGCTATTTGGAGTTAGCATGCAGGGTTACAGTTCTTTACTTTTCTTGTTTGGGTCATAAGTATTAATATTATTTCAGCCTGTTCTGTCATTTTGTTAGAATGTTATTTGAGTTTTAGACTTCAAAATCATTTGACAAGGCTGTCTTTTATGGCACCAGAGACTGAATTTTATTTTAATTTTCTTGACCTTGTCAGTTTGTTACGATCCTCACAGTAAGTTGTGAAGAGCATTTCACTTTTTTGGAGGGGGAGGAAGGGAATGCTTTAAAGAGAGCGGTGAAGAATTGTTTGGACAACATTAGGAATATCATTGTTTTGGTTACAGTCACATGGAGGTCACAAGTGAGATTTTCTTGCAAGTCTTCCCCCATGTGTGTCAAGTAACAAGACCGTTCAGACATCCATAGTGACCTAGTTTTATAGTAAAATAGCATTGCACTAGTCAAGTCTCAGCTGTAAAAGCTAGCAGAGTATTGAGTTTGGCATTGTTACTTACATGAAAAAAGGGTTTGATCATTTTGCATGGTCCACACCATGTGGCCGAGAAGTCAACAACTACAAGCTTATCACCAGCAGATTTCAATTCAGACCTAAATTCTTCCTGTAGAGAGAAGAGATTCAACACCAAGTTTTATTTTTGCAAGTGTGCTCAAATCAGTCCCGCTTCTTTATGAAGAACTTGTTTTTGAAGTTCATACTCCGTTTACAGACTGGATATTCTGGTGGCTCAATCCTAATAGCCAGTGTTGCATACCAAGACTTTCTTTAGAATCAGTGGATTTTGAATACACTAGCGCGAGTCCAAAAAACTTCTCCTACAACAACCCAAGAGCTATTACAATAACCTATTACTTTTTCAGCAATAGAACAAGTTCTCTCATGTAGGAATTACCCACTAAGTTGTAGCAGCAGATTTGTTGTACTGGCTGGCCCAAAGCCAAACAAAAGAACTACTACATGAGACTACTACATGAGACTAGATTTTCCTTTTTAGTTTGCATTAAAAAGGAACTAGGCATGCAGATTACACAAGAGACTGAGAGTTTGTCGAGTTCTAATCAAATACTTGCTCTAACTAGTGAAGCAGGTGCTTCCTACTGCCAGTGTTCTGGCATGTTTGATACATGAGGGTATCTGACAAATCTTTTATTAGAATTGTTATTCTAATCAGATAGAAACCACAAACCCAACTTCTCCTTATATACAAACATTTGTTTCCAGTCAACTGTTCCTGAAAATGCCATTTTAACTGCATTCAGTCAAGTTTGTCCAGTTCTTTCATCCTGTATTTAGAACTTTTATTCTTAAATATCACCAAAGCAGTAGGTTTTGATGCAAAGCAGGCAACTCATGCCCATAGCTACCAAAGCCCTACCTTTTGTTTTCATAGCACAATAGCATCTCCCCCCCCCCCAATCCAAAATGGATAGATCAGAATTACACCTCTCACTTCAGTTACATGTCCCTGAACAAGGTATAAGCTAATCACACTGCACTATAGAACCAATTATACAGTCTTCATACTTAAGTGGATCATCCTTTGCAAGGAAGCTTTCCTGCAAGGTTCAGTGCTTCTATGCATGACATATCAAGAGTTCCGATGTACGGTTTGCCTTTTCTTTAGGCAAGAACACCATTGGGAGGGAAGGACGTAGATGTTCAGATTGTTTTGGGCTATATACCTAGATTGCAAGCTAAGTGACTTCTTATTCAATTCCCAAAATAGCATGATAAACATCTGAGAGACTTGTCAGGGAACTGCTAACAGTATCTGGGGAGACTAGGGCTTGGTCTACACTACCCCCCTAATTCGAACTAAGGTACGCAACTTCAGCTACGTGAATAACGTAGCTGAAGTTCGAAGTACCTTAGTTCGAATTAGTTCGAACTTACCTTGGTCCACACGCGGCAGGCAGGCTCCCCCGTCGACTCCGCGGTACTCCTCTCGGCGAGCTGGAGTACCGCAGTCGACGGCGAGCACTTCCGGGTTCGACTTATCACGTCCAGACTAGACGCGATAAGTCGAACCCAGAAGTTCGATTTCCAGCCGTCGAACTACCGGGTAAGTGTAGCCAAGGCCTAGGAAAGCATCAAGTCAGACGATATGGAGAAAACAGGTGACAAATGTTCTTATAAAGACAGGGTTTCTGGGTACCAAGTACTGGGACACGGAGAGAGGTGAGGTCTAAGTCACCTCAGCTGAAGGAAAAAAGGACGATGAATACTACTTTTAAAAATCGATCCCCTTCTCTCCCATCTGCGTCCTGCCTCCTCCTTTCAAAGGAGAGAAAAAAAAAAAAAAAGAGTTTCGGAAGTGAAACCTGGATGTAACCTCGGTTTCAAACACCTCCTGTCTATAGTTGATGAGCACTGTTGGCTGGCACTGCAAGCTACCTTCCACATTACGTAGCTCAAGCTGCCTTGACCAAGAGGAAAAGCAGAGGTGTGAAGGTCAGTGTCAAAACTGGAAACCAGGTGAATCAATTTGCAGTCCATGCCCTATCCACTGGGCACCACCACCTCATGTTCCAAAGTGATGTAACAATATGTGATCCAGCTACATTTTAAGGAGCCTACTATATATTTAAATCTGCACAATCATTTAGACTCCACCAGGAAAACAATTTTCTTCATGTTCCTGCACCAACATCCAAGTCGTCTGTAAATTCAGCAAAGGATGGAACCATTCTTTCTATTTAAGCAGCTTACATGTGCAGCAGATATAGCTAGAGCGGTTAGACTCCTGTAGTGAAACCATCTACATTTGTGAAAGTGGACTAGTTGAGCCAACATCACTCCAAGGGACTCTGGGAAGCAGATTTATATTTTGTACCAAGACTGAGGTGTTAGCTGAATTTCACTTAAACCAGCTGGCTTAAATTTGAGCACAAGACTCAAAAGGTACAATCCCACACAGTTAGATGAATGCAATTAAAAGCCCACTAGGTTTGCTTAGCTTTAGATACAGCCACTTTAAGGTATTTTAAAAGACTGCTGTGTTCCTTTAGTATGTTATAATTCAGAAATTTGGCCAGATGGCTGATAAAAGTAGCCCAATTTGGCTGCTACAAATAAAACTGATAGAGGAACGGAACATGTACCATTTTATTGTTGGCTGAACATTATCCGCAAGTAAATTCTGCTATATAATTTGCTGTATTGTGGAATTCAGAGACAGTCATCTGTACAAATTGGATTTGGTTGTGTTGCTACAGCCTGAATTTCAAGGTAGCCATGTTAGATGAATTTGTAGTCCTTAGAGATGCAGTGACACTAATAACAATTAAATTGTAGAATATAGAACTCATTTATTCCTGACTATTTGTGGCCATGTACAAGATGTGCACTGTAAAAATTCTTGTAAATTAAGGGATCAAAGAAGCCAATTCAGATTTTGAAGGAACCAATATTACTTTAGATAATCTGGTGAAGCTATAAGACGACTGAGCACTAAAATACTGGTTCAGAGGCCCTAGCATTAACCTACCAATAACTATTCCTTGACATGCTATTCAGACATCATCATGTTCTCTACTTCACTGCATTCATAAAGCCAATGAAATTCACTAGGTTGGGACCACTTGGGTATAATCTGGTTCAGTTTTATGCTGAAGACTACCTTGGCAAACCCAGTTTGGGGTTACATGAAAAAACTAGGACCCAATTCACTACTAGAATAATTCTGTTTAACAGCTTAAGTTTTAAATTAAGAGTACACAATCACAGCAGCTTTGCGTCATTGACGGTTTGTCACAAGATAGTGTTTCTAGAGCGCTAAGACCACTAGTAAAGTGACTTGGTTATTGTCAACATCGGGTCCCCCTTTTACTCACACTTCCTAAGGTAAACTACTTGCACAGATGAGCACAAACCATTCCTGACCTAATGTTCCCTCCTCCCCCCAAGAAGGGAATCTGCCTACTTTCCATAATTGTTACACTTCTACACAAGCTAATCAACAGAGGACACGGAACCTGTATTCATCGGTCTCATTTTTAGAGGGTAGACAAAATAGTAGTGCCTTGACATCATCAAAACGCCACCTCTGCCAGTGGCGAGTAAGAAGCGATACTGTGATAGCACAGGGCGTGCCCGACATCAGTTTCTGCTGAAGTTTTGTTTTTAAGTTACCCGATGCAGGGCCCACTTGGGCGGTGTGCCCACAGCGCCAGTCCTCGCTGCAGCTGCTGACAGTTTACCCTGCAGCTGATCCCCACGCTGGCCAAGGTAACGCCGTGGCCCTGCAGCAGAACCACTCGAACCGAGACCGCCAAACAATTACAGAGGGAGGGAGGGGCCAGTTACCCAGGCACGCGCAGTACCGGGGGTGGGGGAGGGGAGGAGAATGGATCCCCTCCCCAGCGCAGACCGGCCGCCGGCTCAGCCAGAGGCTCCTCAGGAGAGCAGCTCCCTGAGGCCTGGCGCAGTGGGGTGGGGGCGGCCGTGCAGCGCGGGCCAGGCGCCGAGGACACCGCTGCCCCAGAGGAAGAACCGCGGCGCGCCCCCCCAGCGGCGGGGCCACTCAGCCTTATGGCGCGGGCACGAGGCGGGGCTGCGCTCGCGCGCGTTCCCGGGCATTGAACCGCCCCGAGACCCGCCCCGCCCCGAGCTGGCCCTGGCCGCCCCCGAGACGCTGGCCGAGGCCGCCCCGCCACCAACCGCTGCTCACCAGGTTCCCCACGGTCTTCACCATCGTTGCCGCCCGGGTTGCGCTCACGAGACGCTGCCTAACTGATACTTGGACCGCTAGTGCCTGTGGCGCGGTGCCGACGCCCTCCTGCTTATATAGAGGCCAACTCCCCCAGGCCTCAGTGCGCACGCGTGGTCCGCGCCCCGCCCCTCCCTTTTCCCAGAAGTGGAGGATGCGCACCAACGGCTGACGTAGCGGAGCTCGTGCTCGCGGGTTTCCATCCCCTCCCCCTCGGCTCGGCGCGCGCTGAGTGGCGCGGGTTAAGACCCCCCTCCCTGACTGGGCGGCGGGACTGCGCTGAGCTGTCAGGCGGCGGGGGCGCGGGAATCCTCCCGAGGAGTCACCACAGCGCCTCCCTCCCCCAGCGAGAGGGCGGGGCGGCCACTCATTCCCCCCGCAGAGCAGATGTCACCCGCGGCCCCAAAGCAGACAGGTCCCTGCCTGCCTCTGCCTGGGAGGGGCACAGGGCAGCGCCAGGGGAGGCCCCACGGGAGGGGGGGCAGGAGAGTGAGCCTGGCCTGCCCTCGCCCCACAGTGGCCGCTCCTGCCCCAGCTCCCCCCTCCGGGCACGGTGTGGTCACAGTAGGGTGACCAGATGTCTCGATTTTATAGGGATAGTCCCAATATTTGGGTCTTTTTCTTATATAGGCTCCTATTACCCCCATCCCGATTTTTCACACTTGCTGTCTGGTCACCCTAGGTCACAGCCAGGAGCTCAGATTCGGCCTAGCTGCCCCTCTCTTGTGCCAGACCAGGGGGGCTGCCAGGCCAAATCGGAGTGGTACTGGAACTCCACACACCAGGTCTCAACGCCCCAGGCTGCTCTTTCGATTGCTAACCTAGATGCACGCACGTCCCCCTTCCCCGAAATCATAGCGATGCCTAGGGGCAAGTATTAAATGAGGTAATGGAATAAAATGTGTGAGATGTGTTGAAAACCAAATCATGGCCAGTGAGATGAAAGCCTCCAAATCCACAAAGGAGACTAAAACTAGTAAAAAAGAAAAAGGGTCAGGGGGATCAAGGATTTCACAGAAAATTTCAATTTGTTGGTAGAAATTCAAATACTGAACAGTTTTGGTTTTCACCTGGAATATTTTGGTTTAAAGACACTCAGTTTTTCAATTAAAATTTTCTGAGGAAAGCAGTTTTTATGTATCCATATTTATTTATATAAATGAAAAGACAATACACCAGAAATCTACAGATAAAAAAAATCAGAGAAATACAAACCAGACAAATTAAAAATGTACAAATTCAAAACGGTGGTGTGCTTTGGTGTGCGCTTGGAAAAATAAACAAGCAAAAAAGAACCCTGAGGTTGGGTGAATAGTGTAATAGGATAAAAAAATGCAAATGCATTTTGTCTTTGGGAAAATTGAAAACAGATGTTAAGAAATTGTTTTTCTTCTTTTAATTATGGAAAATAAAAAAATGATTACATGGACGGAAATATTTCCTATATGAGTTTGTTTCTCTGGAATTGAACTGGGCCTCTTGTGTCACATGGGCGAAAAAGAGAGGGCAGTAGGTAGGGAAATTTTTGGCATTAAAGCAACTTTTGATCAAATAGTGAGAGATGCTTGTATGCAGCATTAGTCACAGCAACATTCTGAGGGCGGGCCTACGTTTCCTTACATAGCTCATGGCTAAAAGCTCAGTGACTTTGAAAAAAACTGCTGTGTAACAATGACCAGGAAGTATTTCACATGCATAGGCCCTAGCCAAAAGTCATATGATTTCCTTCCCTCACTCCTTGCTCACTGTTCATTGCTGATGTTGCTGCTTGTGACATAGTACTATTTACAGCTTATATTACTGGAAAAACTCCAGCCAGTGTGCTTTATTTAAATAGTTTTAGTCGACTCTGAATGACTTATGATTTTTTTGAGAGCCCGCAAGTTACCATGAAGTTTTCTCTTCTGTTGGTTTCAGAAGGAGAAATCAGTGGGGTTACTGAGTTCCCAAGTCAGTGTTGGACCACAGGCTTCCTACAATTATGAAATCTCAAGTAGTCACTTGTATTACTTAGATTAAACTAGCCTTGGTTATACAGTTAAAATAATAATAATTATATAGGTTTCAGAGTGGTAGCCGTGTTAGTCTGTATCAGCAAAAAGAACAAGGAATACTTGTGGCACCTTAGAGACTAACAAATTTATTTAAGCATAAACTCAAATAAATTCGTTAGTCTCTAAGGTGTTACAAGTACTGCTCGTTCTTTTTAATAATTATACAGTGAACACCCTTAAAAAAGTTCCACCAGTTTGAAAGATTCTACCCGGTTAAAAAATATTTCTCATATTTAAAATGGACAATTCCATTCGAATCTTTCAAACTGTGTGGAACTTTTAAAAGAACTTTTTATAGTGTATTTGGGTTTTGGTGTATTCTGAGGTTTTTTATTTTTTAAAGGGGGTGTATGCTGGGGCTCATTGCATGTGTTTCGGTGTTTGCTGCATGCTTTAAAATCCTAGAATGAATAAAGTAGAGTGATTGTAAAATGTGATTCAGTAGTTGTGCAAATTATCTTTTGACTCTAGATACCATGGTTATTGGTGTCCCTATAATTGTAGACAGATTATCAAGATGAATAGATTTCCAGGTCCTTTGCACTCAGATGACAAATATTTGTACCCTATAAAATATACATGGTTTAGAGGTTGGTGGAGACCAAGCCAAAAGGAATACAAAATGTTAAATTGATTGTTAATGAGAAAAATGCGAACAATTTTAACTGGCAAACAGATAAATGTTTGACTGTAAAGATAAAATATTTCTAACTTCTAATAGACCTCTTCTTTTTGTTCCTGTACAAGCAGGTATCACCTTTCACCAGGCTTTAGGGGAAATCCCTGGTTCTTTATCAGATGGGTTCACAGTTATTGTACTGGTTAGTTACACACCTTTTTCCGGCAAAAGATGTCTGTTTATTATTTCATTTCCGTAGGCTGTCCTTGTGTCTTTAAAGGATTTTCACCAGGTACCAAGTTCCCAGGTGATTTATCCTGCCTGGGAGATGCTGCACAGTCCTTACAGTGTGCTTTTATTGCCCTTTTCTTATTCCTCTCCTTTTGTAAAGAGGATAAATATCTTTCTCAGACATGCCAACGATACGCCTAGGGCCACTTTATACCACTTTGGCAGCATAAAGGGTCATAAAACCAGAGGCTTCAGAGGGTGGGTAATTGTGTAAGGGGATTCTCTGGGTGGTGCATAACTGGCATAATGGCGCTACATGTCCCTTCTTAATGTCTGGGGTAGGGTTGTGCTGGAGGCTTGGCCAGGAAGAAAGCACTGCTGTGTTCTGCTACTCTCAACTGCCAGAATATACCCTTGTGTCCATGGACAGTTGACTGTAAATTAGAGCAGCCTTGAGGACCAGAATACAAAGAAGTACAAAGGTGGCATAAAGCCTCTCTCTCTCTCTGCTGTGTAGATTTCAGTCCCATAGGAAGAAAATCTAAAGGAAAAAGGAATTCAGGAGAGCTGGCAGATTCTCAAGGAGACAGTAGTAAGGCACAACTGCAAACTATTCCGATGCAAAGGAAAGATAGGAAGAAGACCAAGAGGCCAATATGGCTCCACCAGGAGCTCTTTAATGACCTGAAAATCAAAAAGGAATTTTACAAAAAGTGGAAACACAGTGAAATTGATAAAGAGGAGTACAAAGAACAGCACAAGTATGTAGGACCAAAATCAGAAAGGCTAAGGAGCAAAATGAGTTACACCAGGCAGAGGACATAAAAGGCAATAAGAAAAGGGTCTTTAAATGCATTAGAAGCAAGAGAAAGATGAAGGAAAGTGTAGGCCCTCTACTAAGCAGGGAAGGAGCACTAACAACTGATGATATCAAGAAAGCTGAGGAGCTTAATGTCTATTTTGCTTCAGTCTTCACTAAAAAGATTAATGATGACCAGATACTCAACAGAATTAATATTAACAACCAGGCGAAAGGAATGCAAGCCAAAATAGAGAAAAAACAATTTAATGAATATTTAGATAAATTATATATATTCAAGTCAGCAAGGCCTGATGAAATTCATCCTAGGGTACTTAAGGAACTAGCTGACGCAATCTCGGAGCCATTATCAATTACCTTTGAAAACTCCTGGAGGACAGGAGAAGTCCCAGAAGACTGGAGAAGGACAAACATAGTACCTATCTTTAAAAAGAGGAACAAGGAGGACCCAGGGAATTATAGACCAATCAGCCTAACTTTGAGACCCGGAAAGATACTGGAGCAAATTATTAAACAATCAATTTGTAAGTATCTGGAAGATAATATGGTTAAAAGGAATAGTCAGCATGGATTTGTCAAGAACAAATCATGCCTAACCAACTTAATTTCCTTCTTTGATAGTATTACTGACCAAAATGACGGGGGGAAAGCAGTATATGTGATATACCTTGATTTTAGTAAGACTTTTGAAACAGTTCTGCATGAGATTCTCATAAGCAAACTAGGGGAATGTGGTCTTGATGAAATGATTATAAAGTGGGAGCACAACCAGTAGAAAGATCGTACTCAAAGACTAGTTATCAATAGTTTGCTGTTAAATTGGGAGGGCCTATCTAGTGGGGTCCCACAGACATCTATCCTGGGTCTGGTACTAGTCATTAATGACTTGGATAATGGAGTAGAGAGTATGTTTATAAAATTTGCAGATGATACCAGGCTGGGAGTGGTTGCAAACACTTTGGAGGACAGTATTAAAGTTCAAAGTGACCTTGGCAAATTGGAGAATTGGTCTGAATTCAACAAGATGAAATTCAATAAAGACAAGGGCAAAGCACTTCACTTAGGAAGGAAAAATCAACAGCAGAACTACAAAATGAGGAATGACTGTCTAGGTGGTAGCACTGCTGAACAGGATCTGGGGGTTATAGTGGACCCAAAACTGAATATGAGTTGTCAACGTGATGCAACTGCAAAAATGGCTAATATGATTCTGGGGTGTATTAAGAGAAGTGTTGTATGCAAGACACAGGAGATAATTGTCCTGCTCTACTCTGCACTGGTGAGGCCCCAGCTGGAGTACTGTATCCGGTTCTGGGCACCACGATTTAGGAAAGATGTGGACAAATTAGAAAGAATCCAGAGGAGAGCAACAAAAATGATAAAAAGTTGAGAAAACCTGACCTATAAGGAAAGGTTAAAAAAGCTGGGCATGTTTAGTCTTGAAAAAAGAGTACTGCGGGGGAACCGGATAGTCTTCAAATTTGTTAAGGACTGTTATAAAGAAGACAGTGATCAATTGTTCTGCCTGTTCACCGAAGGTAGGAGAACAAGTAATAGGCTTACTCTGCAGCAAGAGAGATTTAAGTTAGATATTAGGAAAAACTTTTTGTAATTATTAGGGTAGTTAAGCTCTGGAATAGATTTCCAAGGGAGGTTTGGGGTCCTCAGCATTGGAAGCTTTTAAAAACAAGACCTATCAGGGATGGTTTAGGTTTACTTGGTTCTGCCACAGTGCAGGGGGTGGACTTGATGACTTTTCCAGGTCCCTTCCAGTCCTACATTTCTATGATTCTATAGTTCTATAGAGGAGAAATGGATCCTCTGGCTGGAAGAAAATGCTTTTTTCTTGTTTACATCTCTTTTTAAAACTATGGAGCTATTCATTGTTCATCAGAACAATCCTGAAGCAATCCTGTGTATATGCACGTGCTCAGTTGAGCAGGCAATGTGTTGGGTCTCAGCTTTCTTGTAAGGACACCCGGGTTCTAGAAGGCAGAAAAATCAATGTGCAGTTTTTACCCAAGTTATTGAAAATGCTACAGAAATTAAGCTATTAGAAAGCATCCGCTGGAAATAGTAGATTGAAGCAATCAGGGGAAGGTTTGAAATGAAAAATGCGTGCTGCTCCAGCAGATCTCTCTGCAGCATGAGTGTCTAATGGGGCTCATGGCCAAACTGCTAGCAAATCAGAGACTGATGTGGAGCAAGCTCTAAAACTGAAGATAACCAAGGTACAATTTTAAAGATGCCTCTGTGTTGCTCAATAATAATAGTTACCTAGCATGTATCAAGTCACTGGGTATTTTGCTAGAGTAAGCGCAGAGTAAAAACGGAATGAGGACCTCAGGGCTTAGCCCATAATGAAATTAATCTTCAAATTGTTTTTGTAACTATTATCTAATCTCACAAGATCCTTTAGAGGTAGGTAAACGTTATTATACCCATTTATCAGATTGATGCCTAAAATGAGGCACTTAATTCCATATTCATGCACCTAACTGAAAGGGGTCTGATTTCCGCAGGAGAGGAGCAACCACAGCTTCCAGAGACTTCACTGGGGAGTTGTCATCACTTAGTAAAATCAGGGCAGCTATATTGCAGTGCCTAACTTTAAGACATCCAAGTTAGAAAATGTTGGCTCTTACCTCTTTCGCTTTTTGTTCTCTCATCTATAAAATGGGGATAATGATACTTACCTAGAGGGATCTGGGACTCAATCCTGTACCATTAAACCCAGTGGAAGGTATGCCATTGACTTCAGTGGGAGTCGGTTCAAACCTGTGGTGCAACTAAGTGAATTCTTTTTTGTAATGTGCAGTGAGAGCGGTGGGTGGAAGGCATTACAGAAGTGCAAAGTATTAGTAATGCTGACTTGATTCAGTGTAGTAGTCACTTTGCCACAGTGAAATCTAGCTTCCTTCCTTCTCGGTATGCTTTTTCTCTAGAGAAGTCATTCCTGTCTGTAGCTTCATGAACCTCCTTTCTGTAGCTTTTTCTCTAAACCTTCTGTTCTTTTTAGTTTATTGAACCAACTGATGTGCCTAAGGCACCAATCCCGCAATGGCATGCCACATGGGTGAAAGGTCTGTACTAACAGAGATTGCAGGATCAGTGCCAAGGAGTCATCTCTGCACCAGTACAGACTCTTTATTAAAGATTATTAAGCCAGGGTAGAATAGACCCTCAAAATCTATAGTTCTGATCTTATAACAGAGGGTTATATGCTTTGCTCCTAGTGACACTATGTTACACATTTAAATTTCTACATGGGGGAGCAGGAGGAGGGAAGGGGTGAATCCCTAAATCTTCATTATCATTTCTGAACTATTATTGGGCCAAATTCTGGGCCTGATTCTCTTCCCACTTTTGCTGTTGTGAGTCAGGACTGACTCTCTTGAAGTCAGGTTTCAGAGGAGTAGCCGTGTTAGTTTGTCTCAGCAAAAACAATGAGGAGTCCTTGTCATCTTAGAGACTAACAAATTTATTTGGGCATAAGCTTTCATGGGCTAAACCCCACTTCATCAGATGCATGGAATGGAAAATACAGTAGGCAGGTATAAATACACAGCACATGAAAAGATGGAAGTTGCCTTACTGAGTGGAGGGCCTGCTAACGAGGCCAATTCAATTAGGATGGATGTGGCCCATTTCCAACAGTTGACAAGGTGTGAGTATCAACAGAGGGGAAGTTATTTTTTGTAGTAACCCAGCCACGCCCAGTCTTTATTCAGGCCTAATTTGATGGTGTCAAATTTGCAGAACTGGAATTAATTTTCCCTCTGTTGATACTCACACCTTCTTGTCAACTGTTGGAAATGGGCCAGATCCACCCTAATTGAATTGACCTCGTTAGCACTGACCCCCAACTCGGTAAGGCAACTCCCATCTTTTCATGTGCTGTGTATTTATACCTGCCTACTATATTTTCCACTCCATGCATCTGATGAAGTGGGTTATAGCCCACGAAAGCTTATGCCCAAATAAATTTGTTAGTCTCTAAGGTGCCACATGGACTCCTCGTTGTTTTTTCTCTTGAAATCAGTGGAGTTACAACAGTGTCAAACTAGGCTAAATGAGAGGAGACCTAGACCCTCTGTCTTTAATTACACCAATGCAACCCCTTTGGTTTCATGATTACATTAAAGACAACCAGCAGGCAGGGGTGTGCATCCAAAGCTAGTTTGTCAGCTGAATATTCAAATGTGTGGGGCAGTGAATGGGATTCTAAATAGAAAAAAATATTGACATTTGCATTGTAGATGCTGGAGTGTCTCATGCATTCTGCAATAGCCCGGACACTTTTTGCCACAATGGAACTGCCACAGGCTGTGGTTATAGCAACAGACATGCCAGCTCTGATAAAATGAAGGACAGAGTACTTCCTTGTGCCTGAAATGTAATTAAGGACGTTCCTGATGGATGTGTTCTGGATTCAGCTCTTTTATACTGGAACAAGGCATTACGTGATTGCTCTTTTTTCTCTTTTTGCACACTTTTGCATCCGACGAAGTGGGCATTCACCCACAAAAGCTTATGCTCCAATACATCTGTTAGTCTTAAAGGTGCCACAGGACTCTCTGTTGCTTTTTACAGCTCCAGACTAACACGGCTACCCCTCTGATACTTTTTTCTCTGTTCTTCTTCAACATTTTGTTTTTATAAGGCACATGTAAAATCGCAATAAATATTTAACAATTTTATAGCTGTGCTTAAAGTTATGCCAGCATGTGTCACAAAGAAAACGGGATGCTCTCTCACAGGACTTCCCATAGATCACTAGTTAAGCATGAACTGCTCATAAGGTCCAGGATGGCGTCTGCAGTAATACTTGGAATAATGGTGAGGAGGTTAAGAAAGAGCAATTGAGTCCCTACCACTTACAAAACACACAGGCCCTGATTCTCTGCTGCCTCTTGTGTTCATTTACACTGTGCAAAATGGGTGTAAAATCTAGTACCAGTGGGTGTGGAGAATTCTGATTTGGCAGCACTTTGCACAGGTATAAATGACTGTACAAGCTGCAGGGCATGGGAGGATCAGGCCTCCAGTTTTGAAACAGACTAATGACAGATCCACAGATGATGACCTATAAACACATAATATAGACAATAAACCAGAGCCTCTTTTACGAGGTGACGACGGTACCTTACAATTATAGTCTCCTCTCCCCTACAGGGAGCTGGTTATCCAAGCATCTTGACCGTAAGATCAAGAAAAAAGGAGGTGCCAGTCAACTCCACTATACCTCGTGGATCAGCTCTGATTTTGTAAAATAAGTGCCCTGGGAAAGTGACAGCCTCCTTGGAATAGACTGGGGCCAAGCGGGTTGTCAGGTGGTACGTGCCTAGATGACTTGAGTGCCCTCCAGGAATAACAAGCTTATTTTTTTAAAGGTAATATTCTTCTTGCCTTACAAGGTTTTATACAGTGTTCCGAGCATTCAAAGGTATGTAAACATCGTGGCTGACACTTTCTCATCAGTAAACAGAGGGCTAATGATACTTACCCACCTTTGCAAAGTGTAGAAGAAAAGTGCTATGTAAGAGTCCAGTATTACTAATATTATACTCCAGCCTCCTCTTTCTCCCACAATCTGTCTAATGAATGGACTTTGATGGCACACACCCAGCATCTAGTTTTTTGGGCCTCCTAAGTACTCCCTCGTCCCCATAGAAAGACTCCCAGTGATTTCAGGGTTTTTTGTATCCTAGCCTTTGATTTGGATTCCCGGTTATTCCATGATTAGGGTGCTAACATGAGACCCAGGTTCAATGCCCTGCTGTGCCACAGACTTCCTCTGTGACCTTGGGCAAGTCATTTAGTCTCTCTGTTCCTCAGTTCCTCTTGTGTTAAAATGGGGATAAAAGCACTGCCCTACCTCTCAGGGTGTTGTGAGGATAAATACATTAAAAAAAATTAGGTGCTAACATATTACGGTAATGGAGACCATGTAAGAACGTAAGATGGATGGGCAAGATTAGGGTTAGTACTTAGGTCTATGTTTTCCTTAGCAAAGCCATCTCTTTTTTCCAGAATTTTTCCTACAGAAAAGAGAGGCCAAGAGGCTCAGTCAGTAACAGTTTATTGTCATGGGGTGCTTTGTGACCTATGTAAATTACATTACTAATATTAAATATTGCCTCTGTTTGCATTTGTTTGCTGAGAGCAGGTACATCAGGGCTTTGGCGCACTGCTCCTCTGTGAAGGAGATCTTGAGGATTTCCTTCTTGAGGCATGCTAAAGGCAACGTGATAATGAAGGAAATGTTCTATCAGGCCATTGTATATTTTAAGAGAAGATGTGCTCCAGTGTTCTGCCATTCTGAAAAGCCTCCTCTTTCAGGGAGAAAGACATAACCGTTTCTGTCTGAGCATAGCTTCAGTTAAGTCTATATGAGCAGGTTGTATTTGGTCGTGCTTTCTTTAGATATGCTCAACTGTGCTCTTCCAGGAAGTATACAAAACACATTCACTCCCAGTGCTTGGAAGCTTGGGGTTCTCCCATCCAGGCAGGAAGCTGGCTTTTTGGGTCAAATTCTGATCACATTGCCATGAATGTGAACCTGGAAGAATTCCACTGACTTCAGCGGCGTTACCCCTGGGTAAATGAATTGAAAATGTAGCTCGCTCATCAAAAACTAAGTGAGTACCTGGAAGTAACAAAAATATTTAGGGCTAGACTCAACCACCCTTACTTACACTGAGCAAGGACTCCCACTGAAATCAACAGGGCTATTCTCAGAGCCTGTACCACTCGATATAAGTAAGACTGGCAGAATCTGCCCTATTAAGTTTATGACAGTTTACATTTCCTTCAATAATAAGGCACGAGAGCTATGAATTTTAATCTCACTTAGCTTGGTGTAAAGCAGGAGTAACACATCAGTATTAAAGCTGGTGTGAGATTAAAATCATGCCCCGTAGCTTTATGAGCAAATATAAGGAAGCTTCAAGCACCAATTAGATAAAAACATTCTTCTCGGAGGGCTCAATAGCATACAGAGCAGAATTCTGCTAATTATGCTTTACATATTAGAGATGGGCCAGAGACTTGCATTCATTTAGATCTAGATCCCGACTGGAATGTCTCCAAAGTTCTGGGGTCTTTTGTTACAGGGTTCTGGCCCAGTTCTTTCGCTAGTACAAAAAGAGGTAACTATATATGTCATTATAGGGGAAAGGATGGTACACCACAAATAAAAGTCTTCTGCACTGCCATTCAAAAATGTGGCACTGCTTTTGACTGCTGACTAAAATTTTGGGCAGCTGACATTATTTTTGACCAATACCATAAATAATACAGCACCCAACATGCAGTTTCAAAGTGCTCTGTGACTAATGCCATTCAAACAGCTTAATAACATCTGATCTGCATGGCAAACACTTATTTGCGTAATGCCTTTTGGCATGCTGCTCAAATTGAATGCCATTCCCCTTTTGACAGCAAGGGATTGAGTGCTTTGTGGAGTTTCTAAGAAGCAGCATTGTAAAAGATAGGGCTCGTCTAGGGAAGATCTAACTATTGTTCTTTCTGTGCGACATCACATTCAGAGCATAGACCCATAAAAATGAACTGTTCCGCCCCTGAATGCCAGAAAATTATCTGTTTTGGCTTTGCCACTCTCTTCTTGCACTTTTTCTCTTCCTCTCTCTTTGTTCCACCCTCAGTTTCTCCTTGTTTTTTCCCCCCTTTCCACTCTACTTCCCTTCCCTGTTTTGCTTGGAAATACGTGGAACGCTGTAGATCAAAATGTGTAAAACTTATTTCTAGCTCAGCACCTCTCCTTAACACCATAACACATGATCCTGCCTGCAAAGTGGGCTCCCACCTGTCTGCATGAAGGTGGGGATAAGGGATACAGATTCTGGTGCATCAGGGACTCTTTTGAATGTTATGGGATTGTCCAGAGATTGTGACCTTCTGAAGTGACGTATTTGGCAGTGTTACTTTAATATTCAACCTAAGTCTTACCTTGAGACTGGAACGGGTAGCCCTGGATCTTATCAGAATGGTGATTGAGTTCATACACCGTTCTTCCTGGAATTGTGGATTTTTTGTGCCATCGTGGTAGCAAAATGATGAATTCTGCCATGCTGGGAGGCTGCAGCCATTCCTGGAGGTGGAGGGCTAGCACTATGGTAAGTGCACACTAAATGAAGTGGCAGCTTTGCAGATAGTAAAAAGACACACGGTAGGATTCTGTGCTCACCTCCAAGAGGTGTGGCTCAGAATTTGTAGGAAGAAGGAAGGCTAAAGTGGATTTAAGTTCCTTTGCGCTGCCCAGAAGCTGGGCTTTTCTGGGCCCTCCAATATAACTTAGACAGACCTATTTAAAACCTCCTGGCACTGCCCTATGGGCCATGCTGCTGCCTGGAATCTCTACAGTATTGTATCTTGTGGCTTGGCCCCCAGCAAGCCAGGGCTTAGTAAGAGACCTTTAAAAGGCAGCCTCATGGCTGTCTCTGCAGTGCCTATGCCACGAGCATCCCCACCATGTCCAGAATCAGGACTTTTGGGGCCCTTTGATGCTGCTTCGGCCCTTTTACATGGTGTAAAGAGGAGTGGGGGTGAGCATCTCACCCTCAATTAATTTAAAAAGTTTTAAAAATGCAGCTCATGCGGTCAAATGCTTTGGAAAAGGCTAAGTCGCAAATATGTAGTCCAGCCCCAAAAGGCCGCACAGAAATGGTCCATGCCCACGATCCATGCCCCAAAAAGGTGCAGGCTATTGCAGACGTGCATTTGAGCGCACAGTCATTGAGACTGTACGTATACATTGCAAAAGTGCTCAGGCCGAAATTTTCAAAAGTGACTGGTGATATTAGATGTCTGAATTTTTGGGTGCTCAAGTTGAGATGCCTTTAAGGGGCCTGATTTTTAGAAAGTACTGAGCACCGGCTGCCTGGAAACCCTTTCAAGTGTCTCATGTTGAGCACCCAAAAACTGATGATCACTAACCATATTGAAACATTTAGGCCTCATATACTATAGTCCTCATCAGCACTATGCAAAATCCTAGAAGAGACAGGAAATGGAAGCTTCCACGCACACAGGGCTAGTTGGCTGCCTAACTAACTATTCGTAGGCATAGTCACCCAATTTGCATGCTAGAACGTGGTAATTACATAAGCAAATGTAAGCATGCAAATAGCTGCACATATTTGTGCATGGAACGCAAGACTCGTTTTAAAAAAGAAAATTGGCTCCGTTTGTGGAATTAAATAGTGACTGAAGCTCTTGACCAAATAAAGCTGGGGTGAATACTAAATATAAATAGCACCTAGCACTGTACCAATCCCATGTAGCATGTGCCGCCTCTTACTTTTTTCTATTTTCTTTATTCTCTTCCCCTCTTTTTAATTCTCCATCCTGTCATACTTAACACAATCCTACATAATTATTTTTAGACCTCTCCCCTGCCTTGCTTGTTTATTTTGTTGTTTAAAACTCAAGAAAAAAAAAACAAAGAAAGCTTTTGAACAGCATCCGCAATCTTCCCTTTAACACGTTCCTAAATAAAGCTGTACAGAACCTATGTTTTGCAGAGCTCATAAGTATGTTTTTACATGACTGATGTCGTGCCAATCACGTCCACCCTCTTGCATATTTACATAATCTTCCCCTTACCACCAGGTCCATCGAATCTACTGTTAAAGTGATATCAAGCATTTAATGGGATTTCAATGGCGTTAGCCACCGAGGTGCTTTTGAAAATCCCACTTGGCACGTGTCTGCATCTCTGGGTGCATAAATACCTTTAAAAATCTGTCCCTCGGTTCTGCAGTGATAGGGTGGAAAATGCCACATGGGGTGTTTCTCTATTAAAAAAACATGTTTCCATTTTCCTCTAAAACCATCACTGAAGTATTTCTATTGCTCTCAGGCTCTGTAAAATCTTGTTTTTAACACAATCAAAGGTCAGCTTTTCAGACAAGCTAGCCAGGTAAATGTGCATGCAAAATGCCCTGGCTAATTTGCACATGCAGTTTATGCAGCTGTAAACACAAACTGGTGACAGTCTGCACAAATGGCTAATTAGGCTCAGTGGTGTGCACAGTCATGTCACACCTTTAAACTTCTCTCACACACAAGGTCATAATGCCTTATAAATACTGTAAATCATTTCTCTGGACAGCCAGGTTATAGAAACAGGGACTCAAAAAAGGTGCAAACCTGAGACAGACTGAACAAGGTAATCATTTACAAGCAAAGTTAATGTTTACATTCTTTGCACCCAATTAATATTAACTGAAATGGTCAGTTATGGTTACACAATTTTACCCACCGTTTCCGAATGGCCACTGAAGATTGCCTGTGTCTTAGCAGTTATTCATTAACAGGAGGCTGGAATCGTCAGCTTCATTTGGAACCATCCCAGCTCACAGGCAAACTGCTTGCTATTGTAACAGTGTTGTGTGATTGACTTAGTGAATATTGCATGCACCTTCTGCCACGTCAGAGATGGTATAGTTCTTATATAAACACTCGCCATTGCAAGTTCTACCCCTAGGCAGGTTTTAATACAATAAATGACATAGGAGGAGGGCATCTCCAGCCAGTAAATAGCTGGCTGATGGGGGTGGGAGCCCTTGGCTTTGTGCCTTAGTCCTTTCAGTCTGCTGTTAACTGCCAGGAAATGCTTGGTCTTCAGGTCATCTTTACAATGATGGACACTGAAAGTATCAAAATATGGAGAAAAGCTAATGATCAGACCAGAACAACAGACGAGGGACTCGCCATCTAGATCTGAATCCAAATCAGAGAAGAGGGAGTCAAAGTCCAGCTCTGAATCCAAATCTTTCTACATTTCAGACTGCTCAGATTCAGCCCATTCAAGACAGGAGCAAGCTATAACCTCGGATCTGGAGTTCAGTGTCAGGCCCTGCTCTACCTTTTAGGTTGCAAAGCATCAGCACAACAGCAGCAGCAATGGGAGGTATTAGAACATGGCCAGCCCACTCCAACTTTTTAGTATCTCGTTAACGTCCTTTTCAGTATGGCTTCAGAACACATATTTTCACTCCTGGTAGACCCCTCAGAACTCCTCTGGTGTGGTTGCAGCTCTGTTGCAAGGATAACTGTTGAACTGCACATAGCAAAGGGTCTATGTTCTCCTTACAGTCCTGGTGTTTGCCTAGCAGATGAAGGCCAATAAATATAGGAACTGATAGAAATGCGAAGATTCATGCTCTACTTTTCATTATTCCTAATAAATACATACAGGAAATAATATAAGCGGGTGAAACAAATCAACCAAAAGAGACGATCCAAAGTCAGCAGCGCAGTTAGTTACCTGCTTTGATTTTGGTGCTTGTGATATCCACAACAATTGCAGGAGAAACACAAGATCCGATTCCTGACCGTATCTGCCTCTTGACAGGTGAATGAAAGATTCTAAATTGCTCAAAGTCCAATCCAAAGCCCATTAAGGTCAATGGAAAACCTCCCTTTCTGATTTGGAATCTTTAACAGTTAGAAAATAAAAGAAGATAAACTATCATTTTGCAATTCACTGCTCAAGATACCATCTTTAACCAAGGGAATTTGCAAATAAAAAACTGTGGCATCAAGATCACATGTGCACATATCACACAATTTCTTTCTTTTCTTTTTGTGTGTCAGGAAGTTACGCATGAGGAGGAAGGCAGTTTGGGGCTGCCATCCATCCGTCCCATGATTTGTTCTTAAAATAGTCACTGGGTGGTTGACTCAAAGAGATAATGGAAGATTTCATAAAACCACTTCTGATACCTGGTGTTTGGAGGAGTCAGTTTTAGAAGTACAAAGAGCTGGCTTACTTCTGTGCCGGCTCTGTGTGCTGGATTATAAACTTGAAGCTTTCCAGGGGACTTCTAGAGGGAAAAGAAATATCATTCCCCTTTGCCAGGAGAAAGCTGTCATTTGGGATAATCCCAGATTTAAAATTTGATGGGAGGAAAATAATTTGGAAACGGAAATCTCTAGGTAAATCCATCAGATCTCTTGTCACCATTCACATTTAGAGATACAACAGAGAGAAAACACAGATAAGAACAATAAAAAGAAAAATAACCCAACAGCAACCAATATGTCAGAAAGAAAGAAATGTAAGATGTTCTTCTCTCTATCCCTCTATTGGGAGTTGGCATTCTGACATTTTCAAAGCTGCCTAGGGAATGGAGACATTAATTTTAACAGGAAACAAGAAAATTCCTTTAGGCAGCTTTGAAAATCTCAGCCTAAAAATTCCAACCTATGTTGGATTTGTAAAGCTCCTTGGTAAAGTGGATGAGCTCTGACCATAATGACTTATACTCTGTTGGCCACGTTGTCTCACCTTGCTCATGCTGAGTAGCACCTTTCTCTGGGAATAGGCCCACCATGGAGGTGCTACTTGATACAAGTAAGGGTGTCAGAATCTGACCCCATGATTTTATATTTGAGATACTCGTTGTGGTTGTTGTGGTAGGGCCAAATCATACCTCTGCGTGGAAATATCCACGTAGGTGGCAGGAAACGCTGAGTCAGTTCCTGAGTTGGTGTCAGTTTGTAAAACCCTATTGATCAGTGTACACCAGCCGCTGCGGATCTGGCCCTCTCTAAGGTTTTCACGGTGGAGTTTCTTCTTCATCCTTCCACTGGGGGAAGATAGGGAGGGTCTCTCCTCACTCCCTGGGAAGAAAGTGAGCATGACTTACTGCCGGGGGCTGTCCATTCACGTGCTCTGCGTCTCTGGTCCTTGCTGCTGAGCTTTTACTTCTTGACAGTATGGCCCCATTGGGAGCCCTCTTGCCATGGACCCCCCTGGCTGCAGGACCTGCCTGATGAGGGATCCCTACCACGGAGCTGCGGATTGGCCAGGAGTCTACTGGAATCGGCATGAATCTCCCAGTGACTACTGAAAACAAGCTGGGAGATTTTAATAGGCCGCTAAAAGTCTGGTTGGTGGTGCAGTGGGGCTAAGGCAGGCTCCCTACCTGCCCTGACTCCGCGCAATTCCCAGAAGCGGCTGGCATGTCCGGCTTTTAGACACGGGGCAGCCAGGGGGTCTCTACGCACTGTCCCTGCCCAGAGCGCTGACTCCATCGCTCCCATTGGGCAGGAACTGCGGCCAGTGGGAGCTGTGGAAGTGGTGCCTGCAGGCAGGGGCAGTGTGCGGAGCCACCTGGCCGCCCCTGAGTCTAGGAGCCGGACATGCCAGCCACTTCCAGGAGCTGCCCGAGGTAAGCATCACCTAGCCGGAGCCTGCACCCCAAATTCCCTCCCTCACCCTAACTCCCAGCCCAGAGCCCCCTCCTGCACCCCAAACCCCTCATCCCAGAGCCTGCACCCCCCAGCCGGCACCCTCACCCCCTCATGCACCCCAACCTGAAGCCCCCTCCCACATCCTGAACCCTCATTTCTGGCCCCACCCCAGAGTCTGAACCTCCAGCCAGAGTCTGCACCCCCTCCCACACCTCAACCCCCTGCTCCAGCCCAGTGAAAGTGAGTGAGGGTGGGGGAGAGCAAATGACACAAGGAGGGGCGCGATGGAGTGAGTGGGGGCAGGGCCTCAAAAAGGGGCAGGGCCTTGGGGCAGGGGCGGGGCAAGGCTGTTTGGGTTTGGGTGATTAGAAAGTTGGTAATCCTAGGTAGAGCATACAGAAATAAGGCAGCCTTAGAATAACCAAGGGAGAACACTACTGAGCGGCACAGGAAGGGCGGAAAGGTGAGGTTTAAAGTGAGATTTGAACAGAGGGAGCTGATGAAGCAGAGAGATCGGAAAAGCTGTCCCAGATGGCAGGAGTCTCTCATCAGCAGTGGCAAGACTGACTATGTCTACCCTCCGCAGTTAAGTCGACTTAAGTTACGTCACCGATCATCCACCACTGTAGTGAAACTGTTTTTGCACGTCCACACATACCTTCTTGTGATGGTGGAGCACGTCCACAGTTGGTGCTCTTGCATCGACAGAGAGAGCAGTGCACTGTGGGTAGCTATCCCACTGTGCAACTCTTTGCCCTCTGCCATGGGGTATTCTGGGTGGGCTCACCGTCCCATGATGCAGTTTTCTCTATCCCATCATTCCATGGGCTTCCGACTACGTTTCACACCACTTTTCAACAGCCTCTCCCCGACATAGCTACTGCTGCTCGTTGGAGATGGTTTACTTATGTCGATGGGAGAGCTCTCTCCCAGCGACAAAGAGTGGCTATACAAGCAATCTAATAGCAACGCAGCTGCATCAATACAGCTGTGCTGCTGTAAACTCGCTAGTGTAGACATGGTCCAGGTCACAAAAAGCTCTGTGCCTCTCTTCCGGTTGGCTTTATAATGTCGGCAAAGCAGGAGAGTTAAATCGGCGGGAGGAGCACGGCGGTGTGTACACCTCCACAGTTAGGTCGATGTAAGGCTGAGAATGGACTGAAAAGAATCTGTTGCTAGACGAGCCAGGGCAATTGGGAGTAAGAGGGAGGGGAGGTCTGTTTGGGACTTGCTAACACTGCCTATCTAGAAAACATGCTGATTCATAAACTTTATGTATAGGCTTTTGTCTTGTGCTTCTCACTGTCAAATCTGGGCCCCTCACAGTACTGGGGAATTAAGGGCCAGATTTTTACAGTAGTGCTCCATACCCAAAGCTGGGGCCAGGTTTTCAAAAGAACTCAGCTTCCATTTAGGCACCATTTATGCCAGACTGTTAATAAGGGGCCAGCACCGAATGTGCTTTTTTGCAAACCTGGCCCCAATTTTGAGTGCTGAGCACCTGAACATTAGCCCCCCAAGCTTTTTAGAAAATCTGGCTCCAAGTGACATGCCCAAGGTTACATACAGGGTGGATTCTGACCCCACTGAAGTCAATGGGAGCCAGGATTTCACCCAAAAAGTCTATTGCAGAGCTACGGTTGCTCTGGGTTGGGACAGGGGGTTGCGGTTAGGAGGGAGCTCTGTGCTGGGGCTGCGGGGTTCGGAGTGCGGGAGGGGGCTCAGGGCTGGGGCAGGGAGTTGGGATGCGGGAGGGAGTTCAGGATGCAGGCTCTGGGAGGGAGTTTGGGTGCGAGAGGGAGCTCAGGGCTAAGGCAGGGGTTGGGGTGAGGGCTCCAGCTGGAGGTGTGGGCTCTGCGGTGGGGCCAGGGATGAAGGGTTTGGGCTGCAAGAGGGGGCTCAGGGCTGGGCCAAGAGGTTTGGAGTGCGGGAGGGGGCTCAGGGCTGAGGCACGGGGTTGGGGCATGGGAGGGGGTGCAGGCTCCTGGAGGGAATTTTGGTGTGGGAGGGGGCTCAGGGATAAGGCAGGGGATTGGGGTGTAGGAGTGGGTGAGGGGTGCAGGCTCTGGGTGGTGCTTACCTCTGGCGGCTCCCGGAAGTGGCCAGTATGTCCGTCTGGCTCCTAGGTGGAGATGCAGCCAGGGGGCTCTGCGCCACGTGCTGCTCCTGCCCGCAGATGCCGTCCCAGCAGCTCCCATTGGCTGCAGGTTCCCAGCCAATGGGAGTTGTGGAACCGGCCTCGGGGCAGTGCACGGAGCTCCCTCACCACCCTTACACTTAGGAGCCAGAGGGACATGCCGGCCATTTCCGGGAGCTGCGTGGAGTTGGGTAGGGAGCTTGCCACCACACTGCAACCGGACTTTTAATGGCCCGGTCAGAGGTGCTGACTGGAGCCACCAGGATCCCTTTTCGACCAGGCCTTCTGGTCGAAAACCGGACACCGGACAACCCTAGGCAGAGCCAAGAATGAACCCAGATCTCCTGAGTCCCATTCCTGTGCCTTAACCACAAGATTCTTCTTCCTGTACAGATGAAAATCTTCATACATTTTGATGCATCATTTCTGAATAACTGGATTGAAGGTAAATAGACACATACGAGACTGCGGAAGGTGGATTTTAATGGAACTTATGCTTTTGTTTTCTGCAGGAACTACATTAGTTCTTCAATCTTTGCTTCCAACTTCCCGGTGTCAGTACCAGTAATTTCGCAAATCTAGTTACAAACAAACAGACAAAACAAAAGAAGGTTTACTTTGCAAAAATGTCTGATCTGATAAAGCAGTAAATTGCAATTTAGAAAGTTCCTTTTTAAAAAAATGTTTGGGATAAACAATAAAATTTCATAAGAATTGCACACTAAAGCTCTGATTCTGCAAACACTCACACACCTGCATAACCTTACACATGGAGAGATTCATATTCAAGGATTGTTCTAACACAGAGACAGAGATTTTGGATTCCTCCTTTTACGCTCTGATTCAGCAAAGCATTTAAACATGTGCTTAACTTTAAACACATGCGTAAGTCCCATTTACTTTGAGGGAAAATAGGCCAGGGCCGGCTCTAGGTTTTTTGCTGCCCCAAGCAAAAACATTTTTGGCTGCCCCCCACCCCAACCCTGGGCTCTCCCCCTCCCTCCCCCCAACTGCATCCTCCTGCTGCCCCAGCCCTGGGTCACTGGTAACTCGCTCCCGGGGGTCATTCAGCAGGAATTTTGGATGTGCACAGAACACAGACAGGATTGGTTCCCATATGGTTACAGAACTGCAGTAAAGTGGAACAATTTTCAGCTTGTGTGACTGGAGGATATCTGGATGCATATTATAAGACTGTCCTACATAAATGAGAAAAAGTTGAGGTGCCTTTATTATTCTTTTGTTCCATTCTTTGTTTCTATGGGGAATGCACTATCACGGTCTTCCTTTTAAACAAATAAACTAAAACTTAAAAAAAAAAAAAAAAAAAAAAGCAATGGCTGTTGAAAATAGCAATTCCAGTCCTAATAACCACTGGGAAGCATTTCTTGCTCAATTTATTCTACTTTTTCTACAGCAAGTTACAGTGGATCAGTATATTTGATTTGGGGGAAATGAAGTAACAGCTGCCCAAATTGAGCTTGAGCACTCCTGAATTTTGAGGGTGTTCAAATCTGGAAGGCAGGTGCTAGATTCCCTTTCTGAATCTTAGCTATATCTGGAAAGGAAAAGTCAATTTCTGCTTCCATGGCTCAGAAGTGGAAATCCTCCTACGTGCCTGGTACTGTATCTAAAGCTGCCCAGGTCCAGAGCCTCCCCTCCCTTACTTTTCATTTTAAATTCTAGTGGGATCCACATACCTCCCTTGCTAGGCTTCAGATAGAGAGGTGCACCATCCATTTAGTCCCCCCAATTCCTTCTTTGGGGGAGAGCCCAGGACTGGGGCAGCAGGAGGTGCGGGTGGGGGAGAGAGCCCAGGGCTGGGGGAGCAGGGGAGTGCAGGTGGGGGCCAGAGCTGGGGTGGCAGGGGGTGTGGGCAGGGGAGAGCCCAGGGCTGGGGCGGCAGGAAGTGCGGGTGGGGGGAGAGAGCCCAGGGCGACAGGAGGTGCGGGTGGGGGGAGAGTCCAGGGCTGGGGCAATACAGGGGTGCGGGGGCGGGCAGCAAAAAACCTAGAGCGGGCTCTGTTCCTACCATTCACAGCAAGCTGCAGATTTCAGTTCCATACTCCTTCCCCCACCCTTTCCTATTGCTAGTGGCCAAGGGAATGCTGGAAAATGTAGTTCTTTAAATGCTCCAGAGCTGGCTCTATAGGCAGGGAGCTAACCAAGGAACTACAGCTCCCAGGCTGGATTCTTGCGCCCTTTGCAAATCTGCCGCCCCAAGCAACTGCTTGCTTTGCTGGTGCCTAGAGCCGGCCCTGAAATAGGCACATACTTAAATGACATGTGCACGGTCTCAGGTTATCCTTTCAGAGTCCCCGTCACTTCACTTTAGGCTCAAAGTGACACAATTATACCCTGATTGCTTTATAATATACCAGTCCCATTATGCAAATGGTCCCAAACAAGTTCCCAGGCATGGTCTATTTCTCACCCCACTGCAAGTAGTCATTAAAACTTAAGGCATTTCATCCCTCGATGTCCCACATAGCACACCGTGGCATCTCTGATCCACACCTGGAGTCTCTGTCCATCCTCTCCTGTCCTTGTCCGAGGACAGCCACCACAGCCCTTCCCAGTGGATTCAAATCCCGCTCTTCCCCGCAAGAACCCCCTACAGCCTCTCTGCTGGGGAGCATTCTTGTTTGAGGTACATCTTCACTTCCCCCTGACCCTCTTCTGGTTCCTCTGGGTCCAGTTCTCCAGCCCTGGAGATCTCGGAGGATAAGCGCCTCTGCTGCTCCCCTGCCTTCTTAGCTCTCCAGCCCTGGTGCAGGGATGCTCTCTTTGCATTCAGCCTTCCCCCAGGAAGTACCTTTGGCTTCCTTCCGGGACCTCCTCCAGTGCTCCTGGTATCTGGCAGCTTTTTCCTACCCCTGACTGAATCCAACTCCTCTGACTCCCTCCTACTGGATCTCTCCCTGATTCTTTATAGACCCCAGGTGCTGCCCTGTTCTATTAAGTGGCCAAACTGGGAGCACCTATTCTGGCACAGGGGAACTGAACCTGCTTCATTCACAGGGACCAGTCACCCTGTGACAATGACCCACTTGTCTGACCTAGAGATGGACCCCAAACCCCGCCCCCCACCTGCTTCGGAAATCTGCAGATGTTTGGTTCTAGATCCAAACTCTTGAATGGGTTGAATCAAAACTCTGGAACTCAAGGTCCCCAGATTTTGGGGAAAATTCAGATCAAGACTCAAACTATGTGGCTCAAATCCCACAGCTGAGTTTTTTCTTTTGCAAAAGGACTTATTTTCTTAGGCACTCATTTCACACAAAAGCCTGAAATATTTAAAAAATAGAGGCCTTTTTACTCAGTGCAATTGTCACGGAGTGTGGGGGAGTCAGGGCTCCGCACCCCCCACTTCCTGCGATTCACCGTGACTCTCAGCCAGCCAGTAAAACAGGTTTATTAGACAACAGGAACACAGTCTAAAACAGAACCTGTAGGTACAGAAAACAGGACCCTTCAGCCAGGTCTATCTTGGGGGTAGGGAGCCCAGACCCAGGTTCTGGGCCTCCCTCCGTTTCCCCAGCCAGCTCCAAACTGGCACTCCCTCGAGCCCCTCCTCTGGCCTTTTGTCATTTTCCAGACCAGGAGGCTACCTGATCTCTTTGTTTTCCAACACCTTCAGTTGGCACCTTGCAGGGGAGGGGCCCAAGCCATCAGTTGCCAGGAGACAGGGTGTCGGCCATTCTCTGTGCAGACGGCATCACACCTGTCCTCTAGGGCTATGCAACAATCACACACCCTTATCCCCCCACCTATATACTTAAAAAATGCATAGGGGAAACCGAGGCACCCATACAGTATTTAGAAAAAACATTAAGAACATTCCCACTTCGTCACAGCAATGTGGGCAGGAGTTTCAGAGAAATCCTTCTGAACCAGGTCTAGTCGTCATTAGGAAGGGATAGAGCCAGTTATTAGCCTTTGCTGTCATACTAATAAAACGAAGACCCACAATTATAATTTATGTCGCTATACAATACCTTTTCCGTTTTCTTGTACATCTGGAATGTCGGCATGGCGATAATTTTACAAGAATTAGCCACGTCCTAGAAAAGTAAGAAAAACACCTGTAAAATCATCTGTCATACTAGTTCTAGAACCATTCATTAAAATCCAAGGGCATGCTTTCAGGCAAATAGCTATAATAATAATAAAGAATGAGTCAAGAGAAATACAGGAAATTCACCTATAAGATAAAAAAAAAACAGAAAAGCTGTTTGCATAGTACCGTTGAGCTATTATGTGGCAAGATAACACACAGTACACAGAATGATTACTCACAAGAATGCCTTACAAAGCATTCAGCAAGGTGCCTTTGGTGCTTGTCATTCATGCTGAAGACAACTGAGTCAGTGAGAGCTTTTGCACTACTGTGCTGCTTGTACAACCCCTATAAGAACTTCATTATTCATAGTTTTACCTTGCCACTTGATATATGCACAACAGCTTGAAGGGGCTGTTGAGATTTCTCTAGCTCTTTGATACGCTGATGTGAAAACGTCCATATTGCACAGCTGTAGACGAAGGCAGAAATTGCTTGCAGGGGTTCTCAAACTGGGGGTCGGGACCCCTCAGGGGGTCGCGAGGTTATTACATGGGGGTCGTGAGCTGTCAGCCTCCAACCCAAACCCCGCTTTGCCGCCAGCATTTATAATGGTGTTAAATATATAAAAAAGTGATTTTAATTTATAAGGGGGGGTCGCACTCAGAGGCTTGCTGTGTGAAAGGGGTCACCAGTACAAACATTTGAGAACCACTGTGCTACAGCATGGTAAATAAAATGTCAGCTCTTTAAAAAGGGGCAATGGAATGTCCAGCTAATCCTTTATGGCTACTTGGTATCTCTGCTATTAGCTGGAGATCCTTCGCTATTTTTAGTAAAATGCTATAGACTTTGTTTGCTTTGGCTGTTAGGGTGACCAGCAGTCCCGATTTTATAGGGATAGTCTCCGATATTTGGGGCTTTGTCTTATATAGGCACCAATTCCCCCCCTTGCCCACCTCCCCACCCGATTTTTCACACTTGCTGTCTGGTCACCCTATCGGCTGTTCAGTGCCAGATCTGCTGCTGGTGTAAACTGGCATGGCACCGTTAAATTCAGTGGAACCATGCTGAACAACAGCAGTTGAAGATATGGCACTGCACCCTCCAGAGCAAATAAAGGGGGATGCTCTAAATTTAAGCACAACTGAGAATGAAAAATCTCAGGACAAAGATTGGTGAAAATTCAAAAAGCCGGCAGTTTGTTATCTGTTACTATCTATCTGTATTGGTGACTCACCGTATCTGTATCAGGGACGTGGCCCTGAATCTGCTCTAAATGACACCTGTGTAAATCAGGAGCAATTGCATTGAAGTCAATGCCTGGTACGTCCTTCCAAAACCAGGACCTATCTGTACTGCCAGGTTTGACAAAGCTGTGTTTGGCGCTGGCTTTGCAAAACACAATCAGTCAGGTTTTTGATTTGGCAAAGATCAAAACCAAAGGTGATTTGAATCTGGTTCCATTTTATTTGAATGATCAACATTTGGAGAGTAGGCAGCCATTTCACACAGGTGTTCTGTTTTGGCCCATTTCTAATCTATATTAAATCACTAGCTACTAATGTCCTCTGTGGAAATGGGGTTGTATTTTGATATCTGATTTTCTTGAAAAAAGGGACACGGAAGGTAAGATCTTGCAATCTCTTGCAGTCAGTGGGACTGACTTCTTAGGTGAGTAGGGGCTACTTATTGAATGCACAGATCAAGGTCTAACATTAAAGACAGTGAAGAGTTTTGAGAGCTACTGATGATAAAAGCCAGGTATTCATTAACTATTATTATACCATGAACATGATTTCAATAGCATGATTTCAACTAACCTGGGTTCAATAGCTTACCTCTGCCAGATCGATATCCACACTACAGAACATCACATTGTCATACCGAACAGCCAGGTCCTTTAGGAATAAATGGAATACATACACTTGTTTGCTGAAGTACCATTAATAAGCATAGCAATATGTTAGCATTATATCTCCAGTACAGAAGCTACACTATTAAAAATAGTTGGAGTTTCGTATTAAATCACAGATCTAGTAACGGCCAGAGAAGGGCTGTGGGATTCTCTCCAGAAATGGTGCATTCTGATGGAATGAGCATTCCACTGAGATTTCCCACTGGGTGCCCCTAATTGGTTTTATTTTCTGCTTTGGGCTGGGAACTGAACTCTGCTTGCACTCCTAGCTCCCTCCAGATGTGATGCCTCCGGGTCATTGCTGAAGCAAATTGGCAGGGCCGTGTTGGGAAGCTTCCTGGGCTGCTGCTGGTGCTGTACTTGTTACAGGGGTAGGAAAGTTCAGGAGTCCAGTGCTGGCTTCTCTCACAAGCACTAGATGCAAGTCAGCAGCGCACTGTTTACCCAGAAATTCTGGGAAAATATTGGAAGAGATTCGAGGGGAACCAGAACCAAACCTCCGGCCTTCAGGGATTTGCTCCCAGATCTAAATGTCACATTTGGCCACTAATTTCATACAAGCGGCCAGATCCAAACACCCCCAGATGTGCTGGTGTTCGGAAAACACTGCCTGGCTCACAGGAAGAGCCCATCTGTAGATGAGATGTACACTGTCCCAGCAGATTCACAGAGACAGGATTGGGGGAAGTCCTGGCTCAGCAGCACACAGCCAGCACTGTGCGCCGTGGAGGACTGTGGACTTTTCTCCTGGCGCTGGAGCCACTCCTCAGCCACTAGTGCGTTATTAGGGTTGCAGTCGCTTCCGCTGTGCCCCTCTAATCCCAATTCCATCTGTTGGGCTGTCCAGTATGACCAGGAAGTCACAGAGCCATTGGTCACATCCCCCTCCCTTCCCTGGCTCAGCCCCCTCTCACCCTAAACCGAACCCCTGCACTGGGAACACAGGGATCCTCTGTGGAGCAATCCGCTGCATAGACTTCTGGGATCCTGCCTCTCCCCTGTGCAGAGGAACCAGAACAGTGGCATGAAGCCCAGGCACAGTGGGATGAAGGACAGTGTTTGCCTCTTAGCATTCGCATGGTGCTTTACATCTCCTGAGCACCATCCAATCAACGGACTCGCCCTCCTCTTCTGTCTTTTTAGACCCCTGACAGGAGTGAGAGGCTCTAGCTTCGCTCCATTGGCAGCAACAGCGCGACACCAGGGTAAAGCTGGAGTAAGGCCGTGCTGAATCACGCCCTCCATTTCCCAGGACATACTAGAAGGTTCGAGGGAAAGGGAGTCTCTTCGGGGGCTCTCTCATGTTATTAGCTACTCATTCTATGCTAATAGCTGGTGGGTCAAGCCTCTCATTAGACTCTGCCTGATTAAAACAGTTGCTGAGCAACAAATGAGCATGGCTGCAACACAGCATCTATCCACAGGGAGCCAATTAGAACAACAGTTTTGTGTGTGTGTGTGTATGTATGTGTATGGGGGGAATACTTAATTCTCCATCATGTGACATTAGCCTGCTGTCTTCCTAGCAGGCATCACCAGATTCATCCTCCTCCCACGGGCAGTGATCCTCCCTGACAGGTCACAGAGAGCAGCTTTCAAGGCAGCGTCCGTATGTTTTTCACTGGAAAGACACTGAATCATCTGAACAAGTCCCGACACTGATTTTAACATAAGCCTACATCACTTGCTCGCTCAGTTGTATATAATGCTGTGAAGATGTCTCTTTTGCTTTTCCTTGTATGGAAATCAGGAGCAACATCATCCCCCTGTGTGAAAGCAGAAGATGGCAAGAAAATCCCTAGTGTTTCAAAATACATTCTGCAGCTACCCTCGTCAGTGCTAGAGAAGCTGGAAATCCCTGACCCTGCATGGAAAGGGGAGATCGGGTGTCAGGGATCTTGATTAATAAAGGGTCAGTGACTGTGTAAACTAGATTTATACTTCTTTGCATCACTGAAGTGATGGGTGATTCTGCTCCCACCTGTTTGCAACTCATTTTGGGCCAGATTCTGATACGCCAAGTCATGTTGAGTAGCCCCTCCCATCACAAGCAGGCCCTGTGAAGCTAATGGGGCTATTTGTAGAGTGAGAATAAGGATCAGAATAGGCCCATTGGCAAACCAGAATCCATCAGCATTTTAATTTCCACGGGATGACATGAGATAAAGCATTCTCCAAAGAATTCCCTGTTGAAATCCCCAGAGACCATTGTTTTCATCATCCCTGTGCTAGCAGTGCGGGTGAATCCATTTTCTTGAGTATTCACTGAACAGTCAAATCCTGTCCTCAGGCTTGTGCATACTGAAAAAGTGGAGCCCCAAACAAATATCCTGGCCTCCCCTGGGCAGACCTCAGTCCTGGCTATACTAGACAATTGCTGACAGTCCCACCAGCGAGTCTCTCAGCAGCAGCCCCGGCATGGACGTTTAGCCTGAAAAAGACGTGTTTTGTTCCTGATCTCTGTGCAGTGGAGTACAGGAAACAGACCAGACAGGCAACCTAATCAGTAACTAGCGCACAGTGGGATAGTAGTGGAAAGACTCTCCTCACCCCCTTTTATCTACAGAACAAATACAGCACGGGCAGTGGCAGCTTCTATACTCTGACTCACCGATGGCCCTCAGCCCTGAGCCTGAGAGATCACTTCTGGGGTTGGAGGGCAGAGCAGAGAAACAGAGAGGAGGGAGAAGCCCTGTTAAATCATCCTGTCCATTTCCCTGGCAGTGCAGGACTCCTTTACAGGGAGGTATTGCAACATCCTACAGTAATGCCCTGCAGCGCACTATGGTCATCATGCATTGTTTAGAGGCCATCATTGGAGAAAATGAAGTAAAGGAAGAGTTGTTCACTCTAGTACATTTCCCAGTGTTTTGTTGAGACGAGTATTAAAAGACCAAAGTGACGGGGCTTCTATAATTGCCCTTGGTGGAGACTATTCAACAGTTCGAAAGACCTCACTGTCCCATGGTTGTTCAATATAAGTTTTCCCCTAATCCCGCGCCATCAGTCTTTGGGCATGTCTACACAGCAGCCGAGTGGTGTGATTCTCAACTCCTGCAGACACCAGCTCTCGTCAAGCTAGCCCCTAAACACAGTAGTGTGGCCATGGCGGCATGAGCAGCAGCTTGGGCTAGCTGCCTGAGTACTTGCCTAGGGTCTCCGCCAGGCTCAGACCTGGGGCAGCTAGCCCCTCCCGCTAGCCACCCCCAGTACACTAGCTTGAGTAGAGAGGGAATGTGTATGTCTACGTGAGCTTGGAACCACACCTCCCAACTGCTGTGTAGACATATCCCTCGTCCATTCCCTGTGTAGTTCCATCTTCGTGCTGAATCAGTCCGTTGCCTGTCTTCTGAGAGACAACAACGGTGCCATGCAGTGATGGTCTTTGTGAAGGCTGGCAAGGAAAAGTTGGTCCAAGTGCAGAAAAAGCAGATTCACAAGAGCTCAAGCCCCCTTTCATGCACTGGCACAGTGATGTTTTTGTGCTTCCCAGTTGCGATACTCCTGACACACAGCAGAAATGCAGCAGGGTTGGAGGCTCCTTTGTCTGCCCGCTGAGCCCCAACTAATATCACAGCTGCATGCTCATCTGGGAGGGTTTTGCAAGGTGCCCGCCTGCTCACTGGGAACTGGACTGAGACTCTCAGCTCCTTTCATGTAGGGCACCAGCACATGGGACTAAATATCAGTGACTGATCCCTTGGCTGAGTTTTGAACTGGTGACCTGCATTCCTCTGTTTGTTTTCATCTCTCACAGGAGGGCAAGGTGCAAAAGAGTGAAGGGTTTTCTTTTCAAAGAGTTTATGCTTCTCAGTCCTCAGTCTCATAACTGTTTACATCATTGCTTTTTAAACATTACCACAGCTTGCAGCAAAACCACCAATGGGGCCTGATTTTGATTCATTAAGATGTTTCCACGCCAGGGTGTCACTTTAAGAGCTTTGCTAAAAGCCTGTTGTCTCTAATGGATGGAAACATTCTCCATCTAACTTTGTTGCTGATTTCCGGTATTAGACATTTTCACTGTAGGTTATTATGACCCCTTGGGTTCCTGGAGTCCTTAATGCACTTTCCAATTGTTCTAAGTGATAAGAGCGCTGCACAGATAAAACTAAGAGATCGATACAAGTGAGGGCCAAGTTCTTGCAATCAAATCTGTGTGAGAGGACCTCTGAACCAGTCTGTTGACTTCAGTGGGACTCTGCACAGGCACGGGTCTGCCTCTGCGGATCCTTTTGCAGAATCAGGGCATAGGATCAGAACAATTATATAGCACTGAAATGTAAATATCACTAGAATAATATTACTGGCTAAGACTTCATTTTCTGCGTTCTTGGTAAGCTCTGGTTAATGAATCCTCACAGCACCACAGAGAGATAGGTAAGTATGATTGTCCCTGTTTGCCAGAGAGAGGGGGTCCATGTCTCAGCTGGAAGTAGAACTCAGGAGTTCATAGATTTTAAGGCCAAAAGGCACCATAATGATTATCTAGTCTGACCTCCTGCACAGCACAGGCCATACAATTCCACCCTGCATCAGGTCCACCACTTCCTGCCTCCCAGCTCTGCGCCTCATTCTCTCTCTCTCTCTTGCTCTCTCATTCAGTGCTATAAGCTACAGCGTGCAGAAGGGTGTGTGCAAAGGTGCACCGCTCCTGACGGCATTGTGTCTGCAGGAGGCGTAGTACCTCTCCTCGGGGGGTGCACACAGCAATGGCGGCTGCTTCTACACTCTTTTACCTTCTCACACCATCCCAGCTCCGCTGGTCCGGACAGCAGGTGGGAGGTTCTACCTTTGTCCCACGATCCCTTACGGGATTTCTAGCATGGCTGTAGGCCCTCGACTCCCCTAGTCCTTGCTTGCACCGCAGGAACACAAGGCCTGAGACTGTGCTTTGCCCCCATGCAGGGGCACAAGGGAAGTCAGGTTCATTCTGCACTCTTTCCCCACGTGTCATCTATGCAGAACTAGGCACAATCTAGCCCTAAGTGTTCAGAGGAAGAGAACTCCCCATGAATTCAGGTGGGAGACAGGTAACGCTGGTTCAAATTCAGAAATGGAGAGGACCCGGGAAGAGGGTGAGGATAGCAGCAGGTCTAGCCACACTGCCCAAGTGTGACGGGGCATATTTTGAAGGAGCTCCAATCTTTTTACTTCCAGAAATCAAGGCGGTGCCTTTTCTCCCTATAAAATTACTTGAAGGCTCAGAGCATGTGTTTTATGTCCAAAGGACAATATAGGTGTCCCCTCCCCTGGATGTAGATCATATATCCAGGATGCAATGGAGTGGTGAATGCCTTCCTTTCTAATTCAACACTGGCCCTTTCTGCAAAGGGACACTCTATGGACTAGAGTTTCAGCCACACAGGTGTAAATCTTGAGTAACTCCATTGACCTCAATAGAGTTGTTCTGGATTTACATCAGACTCTGAGCTTGTGGGTTTTTTCCCATGCAATGTCAATTCCCGCACCCCATTCTGGGAGTGGCATGGGATGGCAATACTGTACTCACACGAATGACAGGATCGGTTGCTTTGCAAGGTCCGCACCATTTTGCCGAAAAGTCAACGACGACGAGTTTGGAGCCTGCGGCCTTCAAAAAATCATCAAATTCACTCTGAAATGAACACATTTGCGTGAAAAGGAAGAGCTGCTGCATAGGCAGTGGATAAAGTTTTAACAACCTGAAGATTGTTGGCAAATGCACGACAAACAAACTATTTGCTCTACTGGACTCTTCTAATGTTTAACGAGAGAACTACACTTCAGCCCTGATTAACTTTCATTTGTGTTAAATTAAACAGCACAAATATATAAATACGGGACGCATCACAACAACACACTCCATAAGATGGTCATGGTAATCATCATAGAAACTCCTTTGTTTTCACAGACCATGGTGCAATGATGCAAGCTCTGCTAATATCGATTGCAAACCATTATAAAAATTGGACGTTAAAAAGTCCCCCTCATAGCAATGACATCAGCATTCCGATAGTAACTAGTACACTCCAAAGAGGAAAAAGCAGAGGGAGACTGCAAAAGAGGAAAAAGATGAATGAAATAAGGCACATACAGCATGAAAATAAAAAGACATGATGGTCTTGTAAAGGCAAAATAATCTGGTGGCCATCTTGGATCCTCTTAAGGACAACTAGGCGTCCATCTTTGTGAGCCTTCTTGCTCCTTCCCCACCCTAGTTTGGCGCCCTTTTCCTGGTTTCGGCAGGAATAAGGGAGCTGTCAATCATATGAGCTGTCAATCATATAATCTGCCCAGTGACTGGAAGTCTATATAAGGCGGCATTCTGATCAGATCGGGACTGCCCGTCTAAGTGGCAAAGTGCAGAGCAGACAATCAAGGGTAGGCCATTCACCCCACATGGGTTATTCTGATTAGGGAATTTCTCACTTGCACACACTCACTACATCATCTAGCAGATTTGCATACTACACCCACAACGACGCAGGTAAAGGGTATAGGGAGGGTAGGACTCATCAGTTCACCTGAAGAAGCTCGATCATAGATTCATAGATTCATAGATTATAGGACTGGAAGGGACCTCGAGAGGTCATCGAGTCCAGTCCCCTGCCCGCATGGCAGGACCAAGTACTGCCTAGACCATCCCTATCATCCCTGCTTCGGGTCTCCACTTCCATCCAGGGGATCCGGTGACCTGCTGTGCTGCGCCAGACTAAGAGGGAAAAGGCCGCTAGAGATGGTAATGTGATCTTGTGAGTCTACTTGTACTGTTCCCTATTGTTACAGCCTGTCTTGTTGGTTATTTTGCCCTGTTTATTTTATCTTTGGGGTCCTTGCCATATTCTTCTCTTAAATAAAGCCTCATTGTACCTTGATTTGTGAAGTCTTTTATACAAACCTCCGGTGATAGATACGGGTAGGGGACGAACCTAGGACCGAAATATCTGGGCCACTTTTACTTTAGTCTCCTGTTTCGGTCAACAGTTTTGGCGACCGCGGCAGGACCCCAATTTGGTTTGTATAAATCCCTTTTATTTTAGTTATTGTTTAGACACGGCTGTAAGGGTGACAACCCATTGGTTGTCTCATACCAGGAGAGAAGGGAGAGGGCAGCTTCGGACACTGTCCCAGGGGCTCACATACCCCGATGCACTTAAGGAGGGGTTTGAAGTGCGGAGCTGCTGAACCAAGCAGAGGTGGCAGCAGTAAGCCGAAATAGGTTTTTAGGTCCTGGTAGCCGGAAAAACTCGGGTTAACCATGAGTATGCGGACCTTAGGAGCAACTGGCTGGGAAGCCGAACAAAATAAAAACTCTTTATGTGCAGGTGTGCATTATTTTGGGAAAGGTAAAAACCCGTGGTCCGAAGGGTTGTTTAAAGGGCGGGAAGCATTTGATGTGCTGTCCCATAGATGGGAGGCCATGGCTAATGATAAGCCTAAGCCTTCTCATAAGGTAAAGAAGAGGGCTCTGATATATGGGCTGTATATGGCTGGCCTGGAGCTCCATAAGAACGGAGAAATGCTGAAATCAGCAGCCTCAGATCCCAGTTACAAATACGGGATCAGGAAATAGAAAAGCTGGGGTACAAATTAGAAGGGATAGAGGCACAAAACACTACCTATCTGTCACAACAGGGACGCTTAGAGCTCCAAGTACAGGACTTAACAACCTCTCTGGCAAAGAGGGAGAAGGAAGCTCTCTCCCTTCATACCCAGCAAACAGAGTCCCAGGCAACTATTAGGGAGCTCCTCAAAGAGCTGGGCTCCAGAGAAAGTAAACATGCTGATCACCTAGAATGTCAGCATGAATTAAGAAAACCGAAGAGAAAACTTGGAAAAACTCGGGGTCTTTTAAGAGCCGTTAGTAAAACCCTGATATGTAGAGGGGAATCCTCCCACAACAGCCACGATAGCAGTTCCCCGATGTCGGAGGAGGAGTACGTCAGAGCTCCACTTAAGGCGGGAAAACCTGCAGCACTGCCAACTGCTCCGCCGCAGGAACCACGCGAGGAGGGGAAAGGCCTCCCTATAGCCCCTGTGACCACCTCGGTGATCAGTTTCGGCCCTGAGACTGACCACCCAATAGAAACTAGACAAGAGGTAAAACCATATACCCCTGATCAGGCCCATGCTATGGGGAAAGCGCTAGGCCCCTTGTCAAGAGAAACAGCGTTAGACTGGCTAGCTAAAGTCTGTGCCCTCCCCAATATTATCCAGGAGGAGGTAGCAGCATTAGTTAGGGAGTGTATGGCTGGGGAAGAATTTGGGGCTCTGCCCACGTATTTACAAGTAGCTGATGTCCCATCCTGCATGAAACTATATGAGGGGATTTGGAAGTTTTATCACCCCGGTCAAAGTATTATAGGACGATACTATTCAGAGCGGCAGCGAGCTGGAGAACGGCCTGAAAAGTACTTGAGCTGGAAGAAGCTACTATACTGGCTAGCAGGCGCAGAGTCATGCGACACTCCAGAATTTGTGGAGACAGCATTTCAGGGTTTAACATCAACTATGAGGATCGCTTTAGGACCTATAAGTCCGACCAACCTTTTCCTCAAGGAGCTTGAGGAGAGAGTGAGAACAGCGTATGAGCTGCAGAGGGAAGCATTCCTCACTGCTCTCAAAAAACGGGTTGCCGTGGTCACCGAAAAGGGAAAGGAGTTCCTGAGAAGCTCTAAGACCAAAGCAGGAAATCTTCAGTATCCCAGGAGTCCTGCTGCCCAAAGACACGGCTCATCTAAACCTCCCGGGGAAGGCCATTCTAGAGAAGATGCCAGGTCCTTTCGGACCATGATCTGGAAACAACTGCTCCAGTTTGAACGTAAGGAAGACATAGATGGACTGTCAACTAATGAGCTGCTGGAAAGATTGATTGGACATAGAAAGACCCATGAGAGTCAGCAGTCTCCAGCATCTCCAAATCTCTTATGAAGGGGCCGAGCCCGCCCTTACTCCCATGTGAAGGCGCCAATTGACTTAGATCAGTGGGGACGGCCCATTACTATGGCTTCGTTTAAGGGCAGGTTTGGTTATTTCCATCAACAAATGTTGGTTGACACCGGCGCCTCAGTTTCCCTTTTAAGTTCCCGTGGAGACCCCAAGGTCAACCACATCCCGATATCGTTAAGCAAAAGGCTGGAGGGTTACAGTGGAGGAAAGTGCCTTGTTCCATTTACAGCACCCATACTATGTACAATTGCAGCAGTAACTACGCAGGCCACCTTTGGTATCCAGAAATTGCCTGACAGCCAAGGGATTTTAGGGAGGGATCTCCTAAAGAAACTGAGTATAGTGGTGGACCTGCCTAACAAACAGTTAATCATAGGAGACAGAGATGATCAATATGGCATTATCCTAGACTCCCACAGAGTTTCAGCATTAAAGGCCCCTGAAGAGCTTGCTATACCTCAACTGGAGTCTGACGTTGATCATTTGGTTCACAGACACCTTGGAGCTTTTGCAAGCAACAAGCTACAGTGTGGACAAATACAAGCTGAAGTAAGGGCAGATGGACCTGATCTATGACCTTTGAAACAATACCGATATCCGACCGAAGCTGCAGAAAGCTTGAAGACAACGATTGAGGCACTAGATTCATAGATTCTAGGACTGGAAGGGACCTCGAGAGGTCATCGAGTCCAGTCCCCTGCCCACATGGCAGGACCAAATACTGTCTAGACCATCCCTGATAGACATTTATCTAACCTACTCTTAAATATTTCCAGAGACGGAGATTCCACAACCTCCCTAGGCAATTTATTCCAGTGTTTAACCACCCTGACACTTAGGAACTTTTTCCTAATGTCCAACCTAGACCTCCCTTGCTGCCGTTTAAACCCATTGCTTCTTGTTCTATCTTTAGAGGCTAAGGTGAACAAGTTTTCTCCCTCCTCCTTATGACACCCTTTTAAATACCTGAAAACTGCTATCATGTCCCCTCTCAGTCTTCTCTTTTCCAAACTAAACAAACCCAATTCTTTCAGCCTTCCTTCATAGGTCATGTTCTCAAGACCTTTAATCATTCTTGTTGCTCTTCTCTGGACCCTTTCCAATTTCTCCACATCTTTTTTAAAATGCAGTGCCCAGAACTGGACACAATACTCCAGCTGAGGCCTAACCAAAGCAGAGTAGAGCAGAAGAATGACTAGTAGAGCGGAAGAATGACTAATGCAACAAAAGGTGCTAGTCAAAGTAGAGAGTCCTTGCAACTCGCCCATTTGGCCAGTAATGAAGGCGGACAAGAAAACATGGCGCCTCACCGTGGATTATAGCGAGTTAAACCGGGTAACCCCGCGCTTAGCCCCAGTAGTAGCGAAGTTCAATGACATCATGGCCGCCATTACTGCAGGTGCCAGATATTTCTCAGTGCTCAACCTATCCAATGCCTTCTTTAGCATTCCATTGCATCGAGAGTCACAGTACAAGTTCGCTTTCACCTTTGAGGGACGCCAGCTGACCTTCACCTGTGTTCCACAGGGCCTACACAACGCCCCGAGTATATGCCATCGTTACGTCTCTGGGATGTGAAGAGGGATGCCAGACCAAGACCAAGTGTTGAGTTACGTGGATGACATCCTGATTGCCACGGAGAGTCGGGAGAAGAATCTACGAATTCTCGAAGTGGTCCTGGATAAAATCCATTCCACCGGATTTCTAGTTAACCCAACAAAAGCTCAGCTTGTGCAGCCTGAGGTCACTTATCTAGGCATCCATCTGTCCCCAAATGGGAAACAGCCAGATAGACAGAGAGTTGAGCTTATCTGGAAGCTCCCGGCACCCAGGGATATTACAACACTGCGATCATTCCTAGGCCTCACAGGGTTCTCCAGGGAATTTATAGAGAGCTATGCTGTCATCGCAAGACCCCTCTACAAACTGCTTCAAAAGAGCCAAGAGTGGGAGTGGGGAAGCGCTCACCAAGACGCATTCCAAACCCTGCAGCAAGCACTAGCAAAGGCCCCAGCTCTAGCTTTTCCTAGGCCAGAAGATCCTTTTCATCTACAGCTGGCCACAGATGGGGATGGAATTAGTGCAGTGTTGTTGCAGGATCAAGGCAGCAGACTACGACCGGTTGCCTACGGGTCGAGAGTTCTTACTCAGGTGGAACGGACATTCAGCCCCTGTGAGAAGGAGGTCTTCGCACTGGTGTGAGCACTCAGCCATTGGGAGTATTTGATGGGATTGGCTCCTGTTATCCTGAGAACATCACATACGCCCATCAAATATGTCGTATCAAGGAAGATCAACGAGGGACGAGTGTCCTCCTCTCGACTCGCTAATTGGACTCTAAGCTTGGTAAACCGAGACCTCACGGTATGCAAGTCGTTTCAATTTAGTATCCTTCCTTACGCGCTGCTGTCAGAAGGACAGGGCCATGAGTGCCCTTTACCACCGTCGACTCCGATAATTAAGTCTCCCTTTAGAGTGGAAAAGAGCTTCCTGAGAATTAAGGAAATGAAACTAACCATATGGATGGTGGACGGTAGTTGTTACCATCAAGACGGCCAGGTACACACCGGATACACGGCCTTACAGCCAAACTCAGGAAAGGTACTGCAAGGCACGGTGAGACCGTATTCGGCTCAAGCAGCTGAAATAGTGGTGGTGGTAGCAGTCCTATATGAGGAAAAGCAGGAAGAAGACGTATGTATTTGTTCGGACTCAGATTGGGTGATTCGGGCTCTGAGCAATTGGATGCCAGTATGGATCCAGAACCAAATGCACTCATCAGACGGAAAACCCATAAAGTATTCCAACCATCTTCAACACGCCTGGAATCTAGCATCTGACAGGAAAGGACGTACTTATATGTGTAAGGTGAAGGCTCATTGTAAGGACCATACGGAAGCATCTAAATTAAACCACCAAGTGGATTGTCTAGCCAAGGAGGCCGCTTTATTAGACGAAAGCCATCTCTGGAGCCATACACCATCTCCCATCTCCAAGATTCAAGCTTTGGATCCTGATGTAAATAGCCAGCTTGACATCAAACAGCTTCAACAGTGAGATCAACAATTCAAAAGTTTATTGGAAAAAGGAGAGAGCAAAGGGTACTCTATCTACACAGACAAGCATGGACTCATCTTAGCCTGTAAAAGGAATGACAACAATGCATTCCCGGTGTTGGTGATGCCCAGCAGCCTAAGAAAGGAACTAGTCATACTAGCCCATCAACAAGGCCACTTTTGTCCAGAGAAGACCATGGCGCGACTGACGTCTGTAGCTTGGTGGCCAGAAATCTGGAAGGATGTTAATACCCACATCCAATCCAGTCTAAGATGTGTAGAGAATAACGCAACATCGAGAATCGCTAAGGGACCCTTGCAGCACCATCTTGCAGAAAGTCCTTGGTGCAAGATCCAAATCAACTATATTGGTCCCCTTCCCTGCGCTGGCAGGGGCCATAAATACTGTTTAGTAGTAGTTGACGTGTTCACCAAATGGGTAGAGGCTTATCCAACAAGGAATTGTACTTCCAAAACAACGGCTAAGGTCCTTTTAGAAGAAACCTTTTCCAGATTTGGGTTGCCCTTGGAAATGGACTCAGATCAAGGTCCTCACTTCTTTGGTGAGATTACTCAAGTGTTGTGCCAAGCCTTGAGTAAAGCAACAATTACACATTGTGGGTCATCCCCAAAGCTCCGGTTCAGTTGAAAGAACTAATAGAACTCTAAAAACTGCATTGAGGAAAGTCATCTCCCTCCAAGGAAAGGACTGGGATATAAAATTCCCCCTTGTTCTAATGGCTATTAGATCAACTATAGCTTCTCATGGCTTTACTCCATTCGAGGCCATGATGGGAAGACCCATGAGAGCTCCCGAGCATTGGTGGGTAGGAGGGCAGCTCCCAGATGAATATCAGCCTAGATTAAAAATAGATGCCTACATGAGTCGTATATTATATGACATCAGTAACATACAGCGACAAGTAGCTGCTCAATTAAAAGCCAAAATTAAGGTCATGGATAGAAAATTAGGGCATGTAAAGACTATAGAATGGAACAAAGGAGATAAAATTGTGTACAAGTACTATTCTGACAAGGGTCACACTCTAAGCCCTAGATGGGTAGGCCCAGCTGTGATTGTCAATAAGGCCAGCCCCAATGTGTACCAGGTGGAAATTCCTGATAAGAAAAGAAAATATGTAAAATGGTTCCACTCAAGTCAATTAAAACCATGGAAGGGGACTGAACAGGTGTCCCAAATCAATAACAAATATTGTTTCTATCCATCTGCAGGAAAACCTCATTCGTCGAACATTCTGGATGGTCACCTATGTAAATAGTAATGTGTATGTACAGCCTAATGAGCACTACATTTGTAATATAAAACTATCATGAGATGTAAAAACCAGGTGGACTCCTCCCAAATTTCTTGCAGCTTTGGAAGCTGTCCGCAGTATACGTCATGTTAACAATATAGTTCCTGTAATGGTTTATACGATTCAGGATGACTGTCAGTGTGATTTAATGTGGGTTATGGAGACTGAAAATATTGCAGGCAAAGTACATGGCACAAATCCTATTTCCCGTAATGTGGAATCGAGTGAGACTGGCCCATTGGGACAGATTCTACTGCCTTTTAATAGCTGTACTTGGAACCTAACCTTATCAGCACAGCAATGTTTTGGGGGTCCTGTCACATCAAGTTACTACCAATGGTGTATGTGTCTAACCTCTGATATTAAGCCTTCCATAGAAGTGGGAGTCTCCCGATTTAAGTTTGCCATCCGTGCTCAGTTCCATCAGTCATCTATGTATATAAGGTTACATACTGCTGTACAGTCATATGGAATTATTGTTGATTGTGTTAGTAACCCTTCCCAAGTTTGTAATCCCTCTAGTGTTAAAAACAGTTTTTGTTCAAGTGAAGAACCAGGGGTAATATACATGCTTAAATGCACTGGTGAGCTTGTGGCCAATATAACATTCAAGGACTCTGGAATCTGGTACCTAGCGGGTCCTTTCGGGTTACTCCAGTCCATAGAGGTAATTGTGGTACCACCCCCGTATATTAATTACGTTGGCCCTCTGGTTATCAATCAAAATTTAAAACGTATGGTCATTTCCAATCCAGTGTATTCTATAAAAAGGGTAATAGTAAAGGCACAAGCCTTAATCTCTGGTATTATGTCCAACTGTAGCCCGTTTGTAGTACCATCTGTTTTAGGTTGGGAATCATGGCTCCGAAGTATTAAACCCCGATTTATCAGGGAAAAATAGGATTTAACTGCTAAAATTCTGGGAGGTGCAGGGGCAGGCTTGGGAGTTGTCAGTGCCCTTGGAGTAGGATCCCTGTCAGCAAAAGTGGGAACGTTAGGACATGAGGTAGCAGCTTTAAACTAGCCACTGAAGTCTGCCCTCAATAAGGTGGTGGATTTGTCTTATGATATCACTGACGTAATCAAGGCATGGTACACCAAGCAATTGGATGACTGGCACCGGGTAGGTGAGGCTTTTCAAATTTTGGGAAATTCCACTGCTTGGTCACTCGCATGTTTTCAGGCGCAATGGTGGCTACAATCAGTTGTAAGTGATATGTTAAGGTCCGGATTTCAGGGGATCCTCCCTATAGAAATTAGAAATAAGGTGATGGGTAATGTCTCCCCTTTTGAAAGACAATACTCGGCCTGGTGGGAGCTTATTGATTTCTACTTTCTCCCTGACACTCAACAAATAACTGCCAGAATCCTAACAATTACCAATGCCACTGTCCTTTGGGCACACCCCCTGCTAACCTTGGGGATAGTAGCTCCAAACTCGGTCATGTTACCTACAGACATTCCAAAATGGGTAACTCTCATGGGTGAAGAATATCATGCCCTAGATGTGAGTTCTTGCCTATGGAGACAATCTATTGGATACAATTGCCCGGTTGAGGTAGTACCTGGGGCTCATATTTGTTTAAGTCAAAGGGAAGGAAAGTGCCATTATGAGTTGAGTCCATAATCAAGGGTGTATTCTCAATTAGCAGTTGTTAATGACCATTGTGTTTGTATAAGAAGTTCTTGTAAATATTTTACTGTTAATTATCATTATAATGTGTCGAACCCTGTTCATCCTAATCTATGTTTGTGTTTCGTGCTAACTATTGAAGGATGTAATATTAGTTTTAAATCAGAAAAGTTAACATCACGTACTATCAGAATGGCATACCGGTTATATGAGCATTTGGAGCCTGTAAGTTTGGGCATCAATGCTTCTCTTTTGAAAAATCTGGCTAATCACCCGGATTTGGCCCAACAAATTGAAAACATGTGGAAGCAGGGCAGGGCCACTATGTTGGCAGTCCATCACTCCACTGATGGAATTGGTGCTGTTTTAAACAAAGTGCTAAAAACAGCAGGAATGACTCACTGGTGGAGTTCCTTTTTCTCAGATCCAACTGGTGTCTCTGAGAAATGGTACTTCCTGGCACATCCGTTTTTTGTAATTATTGTTGGTACAGTTAGCTCTGTTTATCTCGTTGGTATGGTTGTGCATTTGGACCAAGGCCAGGCTGAAAAGGGTTGAGTATCGGTTTAAATATCCTAATATGCCTTAAGAGTGAGGCAACTTCAGGTTGTGTAAATAGTTACTTCCCATCGTCGCCAAGGAGGGGATTGTAAAAGCAAAATAATCTGGTGGCCATCTTGGATCCTCTTAAGGACAATTAGGCGTCCATCTTTGTGAGCCTTCTTGCTCCTTCCCCACCCTAGTTTGGCGCCCCTTTCCTGGTTTCGGCGGGAATAAGGGAGCTGTCAATCATATAATCTGCCCAGTGACTGGAAGTCTATATAAGGCGGCGTTCTGATCAGATCGGGGCTGCCCGTCTAAGTGGCAAAGTGCAGAGCAGACAATCAAGGGTAGGCCATTCACCCCACATGGGTTATTCTGATTAGGGAATTTCTCACTTGCACACACTCACTACATCATCTAGGAGATTCACATACTACACCCACGACGACGCAGGTAAAGGGTAGAGGGAGGGTAGGACTCATCAGTTCACCTGAAGAAGCTCGATCATCCCTGCTTCGGGTCTCCACTTCCATCCAGGGGATCCGGTGACCTGCTGTGCTGCACCAGACTAAGAGGGAAAAGGCCGCTAGAGATGGTAATGTGATCTTGTGAGTCTACTTGTACTGTTCCCTACTGTTACAGCCTGTCTTGTTGGTTATTTTGCCATGTTTATTTTACCTTTGTGGTCCTTGCCATATTCTTCCCTTAAATAAAACCTCGTTGTACCTTGATTTGTGAAGTCTTTTATACAAACCTCCGGTGATAGATACTGGTAGGGGACGAACCTAGGACCGAAATATCTGGGCCACTTTTACTTTAGTCTCCTGTTTCGGTCAACAGTCTGGGGTATTGCCAAGCTTTCATTGCCACATGTCTGGGAAAATCTGTGTAACTCATTCACAGTTCTTCCCTGTATACATAATGTCATGGCAATAAAGGCTTTATAGGTTTCCATAACCTCAACCAAGGAAAGAACCATATTCTCTGCTAGGGCAAACTGGTGCACTTCCAAAGATTCCAACTCAGCTGTGCCAATTTACATTGGCAGAGAATTTGACTCCAAATCAATATGAATAACGACGCATTACATTTTGCATTTCCGAAGCACTATAGGAACATCAACTGATTCAGTCCCACAACACTCGCACAGTAAGATGAATCAAGCATTTTTATTCCCTGGAAATTTGGACAGAACATTTAAGTGCTTTGATGAAGTTCATGCAACACATCAGTGGCAGAAATAGGATGAGAACCTAGAAGAGCCTTGTCCCGGGCCTCAAGCTGTTGGACCTTACTGCCTCCCAATTACCAGTGGTCACAAAAAGATCATTTATTAAAGGGCTGGGTCATACGCCCATTTAAGTTGGTGTTATTTGCCATGCAGACTACAAATGGACAAACAAAATGGTATTGAACAGCAATACGCAAGTAAAGGTTGTTTTGGGGGACTGAATTAAAAACAGTTACTCACCTCTCGGAGCTGTTGTTCTTTGAGATGTGTTGGTCATGTCCATTCCAATTAGGTGTGTGCGTGCCGCGGGCACAGTCGTTGGAAAGTTTTTCCCCTAGCAGCACTCATCGGGTTGGCTGTGGAGCCCCCTGGAGTGGCGCCTTCATGGTGCTCAATATATGACCCTGCCGGCCCAGCACCGCCTCAGTTCCTTCTTGCCAGTTACTCCGACAGAGGGGAAGGCGGGTGGGTTTGGAATGGACATGAGCAAAACATCTCAAAGAACAACAGTTATGAGAGGTGAGTAACCGTTTTTTCTTCTTCTTCGCGTGATTGCTCATATAAATTCCAATTAGGTGACTCCCAAGCCTTACCTAGGCGGTGGGGTTGGAGTTATGGAATTGCTGATTGGAGCACTGCTCTGCCGAAAGCCCCATCATCTCGGGAGTGCTGGACGACAGTGTAGTGTGAGGTGAAGGTATGCACCGAGGACCAAGTTGCTGCCCTGCAGATTTCTTGGATTGGGTCCTGGGCCAAGAACACTGCTGACGAGGCCTGGGCCCTCGTGGAGTGTGCCGTAAGAGCCGGGGCTGGTACTTTGGCCAGCTCATAGCATATGTGGACGCATGAAGTGATCTAGGAGGATATTCTTTGAAATGAGACCGGGAGGCCTTTTATCCGGTCTGCCACCGCTATGAACAACTGGTTCGATTTTCTGAACGGCTTAGTGAGCTCAATGTAGAAAGCTAGTGCTCGCCGAACACGGAGGGAGTGCAGCCTCTGCTCCCGGTTACTGGCATGAGACTTAGGGTAAAAGACGGGCAGGAAAATGTCCTGGCTGATGTGGAAGTGTGACACCACCTTGGGGAGAAAGGCTGGGTGCAGCCTGAGTTGTACCTTATCCTTGCGGAAAACAGTGTAAGGTGGGTCAGAGGTGAGGGCCTTTAGCTCAGACACCCTCCTTGCAGAAGTAATGACCAGGAAAGCTACCTTCCAAGACAGATACAGGAGGGAACAGGTTGCCAGTGGTTCAAATGGGGACCCCATGAGCCCGGAGAGGATCAGGTTAAGGTCCCACTCAGGGACAGGCTGTCAGATCTGGGGATGCAGGCAGTCCAGACCTCTGAGGAAGTGACCAACCATAGGGTTGGTGAAGACGGATCAACCAGATGCTCCTGGGTGGAAGGCCAAGATAGCAACAAGTTTGAACCCCCTAGAGGACGCCACCAGGCCTTGCTGTTTCAGGTGTAGGAGGTACTCCAAGATGAGAGGTATAGGTGCCTGGAGGGGGTGTGTACGATGCTGGTCACACCAGCTCGAGAATCTCTTCCACTTTGCCAGATACGTGGCTCTAGTAGAGGGCTTCCAGCGGCCGAGAAGGACCTCCCTTACATGTTCCGAGCACAGAAGTTCCATGGGGTTCAGCCATGAAGCTTCCAAGCTGTGAGGTGGAGGGACCGCAGGTCGGGGTGATGGAGACGACCATGGTCCTGAGTGAGTAAGTCAGGGAGGAGAGGTAACATGACCAGTGCATCCACCGACAGCTCCAGTAGTGTAGTGCACCAGTGCTGTTGAGGCCACGCTGGAGCTATCAGAATTACTTTTGCCCACTCCCTGCGGACCTTGAGCAGGACCTTGTGCACGAGAGGGAACAGGGGGAAGGCGTAGAGCAGACAACCTCTCCAGAGTAGCAGGAATGTGTCTGTGAGCGAGCCGGACTGTGACCCTGGAAGGAGCAGAATGTTGGGCACTTCCTGTTGCGTCGGGTGGCAACTAGGTCGACCTGGGGAAATCCCCACCTTTGGAAAACGAGATGTATGACATCCGGCCGAATGGATCACTTGTGTGTGCAGAAGGACCTGCTGAGGTGGTCGCCAGCGTGTTCTCAACTCCTGGTAGATAGGATGCTTCCAGGTAAATGGAGAGGGCTGTGCAGAACTCCCACAGCCGGAGGGCTTCCCGACATAGGGGAGAGGAATGGGCTCCACCCTGCTTTTTGATGTAAAACATGGCGGTGGTGTTGTCCATTAGAACTGCTACACACTGGCCTTGTCGTTGGGCCTGGAAAGCCTGGCAGGCTAGGCACACCACCTTCAGCTCCTTGATGTTGATATGTAGGGAGATCTCATCCTGCAACCACAGGCCCTGTGTCTGGAGGTCCCCCAGATGTGCACCCCATCCCAGAGCCGATGCATCCGTAACCAGGGACAAGGAAGGTTGAGGGTTATGGAAGGGGACTCCTTCGCACACTTCTTGAGAGTTGAGCACCAGTGGAGGGATGTGAGAACTTGCCTTGGCACTGTGACCACTGAATTCAAGCTGTTACACCCTGGGCAGTAGGCCGAGATGACCCATGCTTGGAAAGGTCTGAGCCGGAGCGTGGCGTCCTGGGTCATGTAAGTGCAAGCAGCCATGTGGCCGAGGGGACTCAGGCACCCCCTTTCTGATGTGGTTGGGAATTGCTGGAGGCTTTGAATTACATCCGTGATGGCTTGGAATCGGGTCTCTTGTGCCTGAACCGAGTCTAACACTGCCTCAATGAATTCTATTCTTTGCGTCAGTTCCAAGGCTGACTTCCCCATGTTGAGGAGGAGACCCAGGTGTGCAGAATGTGCACCTGACCAAACAGATTTGGGACTGCACCTGCCCCCTGGTGAGGCCCCTGAGCAGCCAGTCGTCGAGGTAGGGGTATACTTGCACCTGCTGTCGATGGAGGAAAGGAGCCACTACTGACATGCATTTGGTGAACACTCGGGGGGCTGTTGAGAGGCTGAATGGTAGGGCAGTGAATTGGTAATGCTTGTGGTTGACCACGAAGCGTAGGAAGCGCCAGTGTACAGGATGAATCGATATAAGGAAGTACGCGTCCTTCATGTTGAGGGCAGCATACCAGTCTCCCGGATCCAGGGAGAGGATAATGGTGACCAAGGAGACCATGTGGAACTTCAGCTTTACCATGAATTTGTTGAGTCTGCGCAGATCTAAAAGAGTCTGAGACCTCTCTTGACCTTGGGGATTAGGAAGTATCGGGAGTAGAATCCCTTGCCCCTTAGCTCCTGAGGAACCTCGTCCACTGCTCCCATGGCGAGCAGCGCCTGCACCTCCTGGATAAGGAGTTGCTCATGAGAGGGGTCCCTGAAGAGGGAAGGGGGGTGGGAGGGTAGGAGCAGAACTCAAGAGAATATCCCACCTCCACCGTGCGGAGGACCCAGTGGTCCGAAGTTATTTGGAACCAAGCACGGTAGAAATGGGACAGACAATTAAAAAAAAAGAGGAAGGATCCAGAATCGAGGCTGGTGCACCGTCCTCGGGTGCCCCTTCAAAAGGCCTGCTTGGAACCTGATGATGGTTTAGTTGGGCCCTGACCCTGGCCAGAAGGGGGGTTGGAAGGCTTCCTTCTGCCGTTCCTGCCCCTTCTCCTGTAGAAGTCCTGCCTTGGCTGAGGAGGGTAGGAGTGCTGCTGCTGTTGTTGGAGCTTGAAATGCTTACATTGGGTTGCTGGGGTGCGCATACCCAAGGTTTTCATAGTAGCCCTTGAGTCTTTTAGGCTATGTAGCCAAGAGTCAGTCTGCTCCGCAAACAGGCCCGCCCCATCAAAAGGCAGGTCCTGCATCGTCTGTTGAACCTCGGGTGAAAGGCCTGAGGCCTGCAGCCATGAGCTACGCCCCATGGCGATACCAGAGGACAAGGTGCGCGCCACCAAGTCTGCAGCATCCAGTGAGGCCTGTAAAGAGGTCTCTGCCACCACCTTGCCCTCGTCCTCTATCGCTCCAACTCCTCTCTGGACTCTGTTGGAACCAGCTCCTTGAATCTGAGCATCGAGTTCCAGGAGTTGAAGCTATACTGGCTCAGAGTAGCCTGCTGACTGGCACTCCTGAGTTGTAGCCCCCCCACCGTCAAGTACACCTTACACCCAAACAAATCCAGGCGCTTGGTGTCCTTGGACTTAGGCGCTGGGGCTTGCTGTCCCTGCCTCTCCTTCTCGTTCACTGCCACAACCACCAATGAACAAGGCTGCGGCTGCATGAAGAGGTATTCGTACCCCTTCGATGGGATGAAGTATTTCTTCTCAACACCCTTGGCGGTGTGAGGGATGGAGGCTGGGGTCTGCCAGATGGTCTTGGCATTGGCCTGTATGGTCTTAATGAGAGGCAGAGCCACCCTCAAAGGACCTTCCGGGACCAAGATGTCGACCATTGGGTCCTCCGACTCCACCACCTCCTTGGCCTGCAGACTCATGTTGCGCGCCACCCTGTGAAGGAGGTCCTGGTGGGCATGGCTGTCTATGGGGGGCAGTCCGGAGACAGAAGTGCCCACAACAGCCTTGTCTGGAGAGGAGGGCGAGGAGGCTAATGGGGCAACAGGGTCCTCCTGTCCCTCCTGCTTGTCAGGGACCTCCCGTCCTGTCTTGGTGGCTGGACCAGGTGGACCAGGGTCCTGCTCAGGAACTGGAGTTGGAGTTGGTTCTGTGGGGGGGCACGGGCACTGCACCACCTTGGCACCCCGAGGGGTTGGTGCGACTGGCAGAAGCCTCCGGCACCTGGGGTTCAGAGGTGGCCAATCAGGAGCCTTTAGATTGAGCACCCTGTGCTTGGTGGTACGCCCACGGGGTCCAAAATGGCGACTGCGCAGGCCCCGGCCCTGCTCCCATCTTAGAGCGTCCATGGCCTGACTGGTGCCAACCCCGCTCTGAGTATCTAGATCCCGCCTCTGAGTCCGAAGACCGGGATCGGTACCCGCGAAGGCCAGGTCGGTGCCGAGCGGAGCTGATCTTGCGAGCATTGCCGCGCTGGGGAGCGCTGTCGTGATACTGGAAAGCGATGCCGCGAGGCTGGAGAGTGGTGCCATGACTTGGAGCTGCGCGGGCTCGCTGAGAGGCACCGGGACCTGTCGCGCGACGGGGATCGATGCGCGGATCGGCGTTGTGAGTGGGAGCACTGGCGCGACCTGGAGCCGTGCTGTGAGTATGACTGGTGCCACGATTGCGAGCGGTGCCGGGACTCCAAGCGGTGCCGAGGGACAGAGCATCGCTGGTTTGCCTTGAGACAGTGACACACGATGTGGTCCCAGAGGCTTGGTACGAAGGGTGGGTGACCTCGGCACTGTCATGGTGATGAGGTTCCTCGTGGCCTCAAAGGTGTCCGGGGTGGATGGCAGGTCCACCTCCTCGATGACCTGGGCCGGGGAGTCCAACGGCACCAGACTCAATGGTCCGCTTTGCGGGGCTGAAGTCGACGGTGCCGTCTCCGCAGACTTCGGTGCTGGGTGCTCCTCACGAGGACGCGCCCCATTGGCTGGCTCCAGAGGAGCGGGCCTCTGGGATGGAGAGTTGCTCCTCTCTTGCTTCCAGTGCTGCTTCTGTGCTGGGGAGTGGGAGCAGTGCCAGGACGATCGCGTCATTTTTTGCGCCGGTGAGCGTCGGTGCTGCTTCCTCCACTGTCGCCGGGGTGCTACGCACCAATGAACTTGGTGCCGGGTCTTGCCATGCCGGTGGAGGCTGAGGTCTAAAGTGCCGCCTCCATAAGGAGCTGCTTGAGGCAAAAGTCTTGCTCCTTTTTGGTTCTAGGGTGAAATCCCTTACAAATCCTGCACCGGTCGGCTTGGTGAGCCTCCCCCAGACACTTCAAACAAGCGTCGTGGGGGTCTTGACATAGGCTTGCTGCAGGACTTGCTGGGCTTGAACCCCTGGGACTTGGGCATGAGAGCCCCCCAAGAAAAAGTGGTCGGGATGGAGGATAACCCCCCCAGCCCAACTGCTAACTACAGAGAATGCAAACAAACCAAACTAGAGAAATGTGGTAAAACTTGCAGAGCAAGATGCCACAGTTCCAACAACTGTCACTGGTGGTAAGAAAGAACTGAGGAGGCGCTGGGTCAGCAGGGTCATATATTGAGTGCCATGAAGGCGCCACTCCAGGGGGCTCCACAGCCAACCCAATGGGTTCTGCTAGGGGAAAAACTTTCCAACGACTCTGCACGTGGTGCGTGCACAACTAATTGGAATCGATATGAGCAATCACTCGAAGAAGGATCTGTAATTCTGCTTGGGCTGAAAGAAATTGTGACCTCTATTGGAAGTCCATTTAACTTTGTTTAGAAAAAACACGTGGTGTTAAGCTGTTTCTTTCCATTTCACCTCTTTGGAATGTACTAATAAACTTGCAAGCCATTGGTTAATCCTCTATGAGCTCACAAAGGACCCTATAGGCAACTAATGGCTTGATCCAGCTACCATTAAAATGAATGGGAGTCTTTCCAGTGCCTTAAATGGGAGTTGGCTCAAGTCATTAAGACACTGCTTCTTATTTAAGGGCTCGCTTCAGCTCCCATTGAAACTGGCTAAAAATCTCCCATGGGCTAAGTGGGAGCAGAATTATACAATGCTTTGTTAGAAGGATGCCATATGAACATGCATGGGGGCTTTTGTTATATTTATTTTCTCAGTCCTCCTCTTTTTCAGGAGGACTTCTACTCCTCTCCATGAACCAGCTGCAGCCATACAGGTTAGATGTGGAATAAGCAACCTATCAGATTAGCTGTAGATATTATATGTTATTATGGAGCTGTGTAAAGGTACATGATGTTTGACAAAGACATAGGGCCAAATTATGCTCTCATTTACTCTGGATTTACACAAGTATAACCCTATTGGAGTTATTCTGGATTTACATCAGTGCAACAAAGCAGAATATGTCTCATGTACCCAATTTGCTACAAACAGAGATGAAACAACAGCCTAGCAATTCAAACACAAATTGATTGGGGACATCATTGGTGTGGAGATCAAACTGAGAACGGATCAGAAAAGAAATGGGTTTTGTGAGTGGTATCTTCCCGTAATTCCCGCAATGCTCTCCCACCAGTCCAGAGATTTGCAGTATAATCACCCAACACTATGACCAGAAAATCAGGCTGACCTGTTGCACTGAGGAGAAAGGTTTTGCCTGCTGAAAGCCATGGCTGAGTAGTGATATTTCTTTATTTGTTATGGGTTTTTTTAGTGCTAATGAAAGCTCTGGAGAATTTTGACCTTGAGACCACCACTAGACCCCCCCCCTCACTTGTCCCACATGGATCAATTCTCTCTACTCCTATTCAACATTTAGACACAGCCCCTAGATCGGGATGGGCAAACTACAGCCCGTGGGCCGGATCCACCCCGCAAGCCGTTTTAAGCCAGCCAGTGAGCTCCCACTGGGGAGCGGGGTCTGGAGCTAGCCCAGCTCTGGTGCTCCAGCCAGGGCGCAGGGTCGGGGGCCGCACCACGCAGCTCCCAGAAGCCATGGCATGGCCCTGCTCCGGTTCCTACGTGCTCCAATGGACCCCTCCAGTGCTCCAATGGGAGCTGCAGGGGCAGTGCCTGTGGATGGGGCACCGTGCAGAGCCGCCTGGCCGCGCCTCTGCGTAGGCGCTGGAGAAGGGACATGCCGCTGCTTCTGGGAGCCGCTTGAGGTAAGCACCACTCGGAGCCTGCACCCCTGAGCCTCTCCCCATGTCCCAGACCCCTGCCCCACCCCTGATCCCCCTCCCACCGTCCAAACCCCTCGATCCCAGCCCGGAGCACCCTCCTGCACCCCAAACCCCTCATCCCCAGCCAACCCCAGAGTCCACACCTCCAGCTGGAGCCTGCACACCTTCCTGCACCCCAACCTCCTGCCCAGCCCAGAGCCCCCCACGCACCCTGAACTCTTCATTTCTGGCTCCACCTCAGAGCCCGCACCCCCAACCAGAGCCCTCACCCCCTCCTGCACCCCAACCCCAATTTTGTGAGCATTCATGGCCCGCCATACAATTTCTATTCCCAGATGTGGCCCTTGGGCCAAAAAGTTTGCCCAGCCCTGCCCTAGATGAACTGGTCAGATGACATAGACTCAAGTGCCAGCAATGTGCAGAGGACATACAGCTCTACTTATTCTTCACCACATATGGTCATGCCACTACCACCAAGATGGCCCAGTGCTTGGAGTAGATCAGCCCATGCATGAAGAACAGTGGGTTGAAGCTGAACCTGAGCAAGACACTGGTGGGCAGGGGAAAGCATTTTGAAGAGTTCACAGCTGCAATTCAGTCTCCTCTGGTTGAAGGCATACACTGAAAATTGGTCAAGTCAGTCTGAGTTTAGGGGCACTGCTGGATTCCACGCTGATGCTAAGCTCTAACATAGTAGCATCCACTAGTAATGCCTTCTACTGCCCCCATTTGGCTAGGAGACTCCGTAACATCATGGCACATGATGAGCTGACCTCAGTTATCCATGCCTTTGTCACCTTTCAGCAGGACTATAGCAGTGCAATACACCTGGGCATGAAGCCTTCAGTAGCTTAGGAAATGCCGACTAGTTCAGAACTACAATGCTTCTCCTCAGCAACACAGACCACCATGCATATACATCAAACCTGTCTTCTGCTTGCTACACCGGCTCCCCATAGAAGATAGAATCAAGTTCAAGTTCTTGGTCCTTATCTTCAAGGCACGCAATGGCTGGGGCCCAGTGTATCTAAAAGATTAACTAAAGCTCCAGGGTGAAGACCGTAGTCGTTCCTCTGGCCCAATGGAACTCACAACAATAAGAGTAAAGTTCATCCATGCAGGAGTTTGAGCTTTCTTAGGGGCTGGTCCTAGACTGTGGAGCGAACTCCCCTAGGAACTACGGGCCATCACAAACCTCACCACCTTCCGCTCCAAGTGCAAGGAGCACTTCTTCGACTTGCCCTCTCTAACATGAACTCATAGCAACATGTATATTAACCAGAAAACCAAAAAACCCTACGAAAACAAAACACTCTACTGCACACACAATTCTCCCCCTGGGGAGAGGATGAGACAACAGACCACATGTGAGAGTTGTTAGTCACAATGCTTGATGCCTGACTGGGAGGCACTCAGTTATTACAGAGCATGGTATAAGAACCTATATAGAATGGAATAGAATAACCGTGCTTTCAGAGAACAGGCAGTACTTGTCCTTTATGCTACTTCAGCTATGTGCCTTGACCCAGAGGTGGAGTCCTTCCTCCCAGGACTGAAGGGTTATTTCTACTCTTCTCCTTTCTTGAGATTATCCACCCAGTGGTGGTTTGTGTGGGGTGGACACTTGTCCACTAGAAACTGAACTTAACCCACCCAAGATAGTGCTATTCCAGGGAAAAATAAATGGCCAGGCCAACTGCTGGTGGAAACTGGCATAGCTTCATAGAAGCAAATGGAGCAACACTGATTCACATCAGCTGAGGATCCGGCCCAAAGTGTTTTAAAAAGAAGTGCTTTCTACAGCACTTTGCCTTCCTCTTTAAGCCCTTAGGTACTTGCCTTATTTTGTATAGTCTGCAGCATAACGCATGGAAGTGCCTGGGAACCACCACAGAAAACACGCTTCAGGTTCCTGCTAGCATCTTCTCCCTTCCCTGCCCCACACAAGGTTGGGCAGCTCTGGCCATGATGCTAGGGAGGCTTTGTGACATAGTGAAATGAGTCATCTGAGCTAGGAACAATTTTTATTAACTTATTATTTCATTTCCCCAGGGGGAGGAGCAGGGATCTTATATTACTTGTTTCATCAGGGAGCGTTGTTTGCCTTCTGCCATGTTGATTGTTGTGTTGGGAACAGCTTTCCACTTCCCCAAGGCCCGTTCCTCTGTTTCCTTCAGATTCTCTTTAAAGCATTCTTCTGCCAGGAACCCTTCATTCTTTCCTTATTCTCCTCACTCTGCTTTCCTGTTGACCCACATCTTTGTCTTGTCTACACTAGAAGGCCTGTGGAGCAGAGAACATGTCTTTCTTATAGGGTTTGATTCTGATCTCACATGTGCTGGAGTGAAGCTAGAGCTTTTGAAAAAATTGCTGGGCTGCCTGGGCGAGGGAACCAGGAAGCTGCCGGGGAGAGGGGATCTGCCGCCAGCTGCTGCCTGCCTCACTGCTCCGCTCCCTCCAGCCCCTGGGAGAAGCGAGCAGTGCCCACCCGCCACCCCTTCCCCCGCGCCCGCCCCCCCCCCCACCGAGCCCCTCCGAGGGGGGCCGCAGCATGGCCTCTGCGTGGCCGGAAAAGCTGGGGGGGGGGGTGCGGAGCGGCCAGAGGAAGAGCCAAGGAGGGGCGTGGCCAGAGGAGGAGCCAAGGGGGGGGCGCCTTTTTTATGGTTGCTCCCACTGCACTGAGAAGCTGGCTACGCCACTGAGCACAAATATTTGATAAGTAACAAGACAAAAAGAAAACATTAGACTCACATGGGGATGGGGGACAGGGAGAGAGAACAAGTCTTGTGGGTGGCCTCTACTGAGCATAGTATAATCATGGCTCAAACGTGGCATCCCTGGACCTGCTCCAAAGGCCACTGAGTCAATGGAAAAACTTCCATTTACTTTACTGGAATTTAGATCAGGCTCTTGGGGTGCATAAAACTCCTATTGCCTTGTGTGCTAATTACATGTGTGAGGCAATACCAGGCCCTGAGCTTGGTTTTGATGCTACAGGTGCCTTTTACTAAGCATTTCAATGGAACCAGAAAGGGACCTGAGCCAGTGCCAGAGATCATTTCTAATCAGTAGTGATACAATCTTCTAAAAGATCAGCTATCTGGATAACAGCCTATGCATTGCTTGCTTCCAGGCATCTCCTTTTCCCTGACTGGACAAACTTTAGTTTCATTTAAATCTTTTCTTACGCTCCACCCAAACAATAGATCAGTATCAATAGATGAAAAATGATGCTAGATGATAAAAATGAGCCTGTATTAGTCACAGGGACAGAGCTGAACTGCAGAGATGTGAAGCCAGATCTTGCCCTCACTCACATCAGTTTTACGTGGTTGGAACTCCTCGGACCTCAGTGGAGTCACTCCTGACTTACTGAGAGCAAAGTCAACTCCATGTACATAGATAATGAGAGAGAATGCCATGTGTTTGTTTTCAAAGCTAGAACTTCTTGGATTCTCAGGGCTATGGTGAATGTAAAGAGAGTAGAGTGAGGGACTCTTACATAGAAAACTCTTGGGCTAATTCTTCTCTTCATGCGTTCCCAACAAATTCAATGATAGCTACCCACAAACAGCCATGGGAAGAATTTGACCCTTAGAATTTACACTGGGCAATTCAGCTTGCTCCACAAAGGTTCCTCACCCCTGACTCACATCCACAATAAACCAAATAACCACTTCTCTAACTTCAGCTAATCTGAAACGGAAAGACACAGTCTCTCTCTGCAGGAAGCTTTGATTAGTACCAGATGTATTCGGGATCTAGCCAACTTAATCACCAACTAATTAAACTGTCTCAGATGGATCCATGTAGAATTCCTGGAACTTTCATTTCTGCCAGCAGGGACAGCCCAGGCCTACCAGGGTTTTGGTAACAGTCTTTCTTGGTCACATTTATTAATTCACACAGTGAAATATACCAGAGATAAGCCTAGTGAAAAATGTGGAAATGAGCTTTCTCAAAGCTTGGAGCTGTTCAGATCTGCAGGTTCAGTTCAGATTTAATCTAATTATACATACGATCATGAATATAAGAATAATATATTAGAGCTGGGTCTATGCTGCCCCCCCACCTCAAAGTTTCCACAAATATTCATTTGAATTTAAAATGAATTGGTTTCATGCCCCGTTTGTATTTAATTTCTCTAAATATTGAGGCAACAGAGTTCTACTCACACAAACAGAAGAGGCCAACAGGAGTTTCTGAGGAGGTGAAGGAGCTAGTCCCTAGATACAGATCTACTTACCCAGCTGTGATGGGCAGTGATAGACCAGTTATTGCAACCTACAAGGGATGTGTCATGATCTATTTCCTGCCCAAAGATATAGACTTCCCGTGAATGAGGTGCAAATTGACAGCTGTGTTGGAGAAAAGGTTTTAGATCTTGCAGGGCAGCTATCGATCCCGCATAGCATCAGAGAGACTGAAGAGTACTTGGACAGCCAGATTTGGGCAGCACCACCACAGATCCAGGCAGAGAAGGAATTGATTTCAAGGGAACAAAAGAGAATAGAAATCAGAGAAGGATTGGCAGTCTGTGACAGAGCAAAGAAAGAGAAGCAGGAGACATTCAACACACCAGAAGCAGAGGACGTGGGACAGTCTGTGATGACCAGAGGAAGGGGGACCAGGAGAAATGCAATGCATGCAGAAGTACCTAATTGCTTTCAGGGACTCAGTGCAGTACCTGCAGAGGAAGTCTTGGGAGATTCAACTGGAAGGAAGGAATAGTGATCTCCACAAGACATACCTGGGGATGGATGATCAGCCCATACCTGAAAAATGTCAACCATGTCTAAAAGGAGGCAACAGACCAGCCAGAGAAGACAGAGAATCTTCATCAGGTACTTGATATTAAGAAGAATGGACAAAACCATTCTGCAATGGACAAAAGGATAGCAACACAGTGTGCTGTCCTCCAGGAGTGAAGACAACACACATCACTGAAAGACTGGATGGAATTCCAAAGACTGCAGGGAGGGGTCCATTGCTAGCAATAAATATTGGCACAAATGTCACTGCCTCTGAAGAGATTGCACAACTCATCCATGACTTCAGGGATCTTGGAAAGGAGCTGAAGGAGAGGAAAGTTGAGGTGACCTTCTCAAAGATCTTTCCTGTCCTATGAGTCACAGAAGATAGAGAAGATACTGGAGGTAAACCAGAGAGTGATGTAGAGTGTTTTGGTGTCAGTGAACACTGGGCCACCTTATATAGGGAAAGGAGGGTTTATGAATTCAACCCCATCCATCTCAGTAGTAGAGGAACCAATTTTCTGAGTGATAGACTTGCTAGAGAAGTCAGGAGGGCTTTAAACTTTTAAACTAGCATCTAAAGGAGAGATTGCTAAGGGGGCAAATGCATACATATACTCAAACATAAAACTCAGACAGAAGGTAGCTTGAATATAAAGAATCAAGGCAAGGTATGTAAGGAGAAGAAATTCTTCAATTGCCTTTATACCAATTCTAGAAGCCTGGGAAGTAAACAAAAGGAATTAGAAATGCATTTATGAAAATAAGTTTGATAAAACTGGTATTACTGAAAATCTTCTAGGATGCTTCACATGACTGGAACGTTAAAATCACAGAATATGCCCTATTTAGGAAAGACAGAGTGTGCAGAAGGGGAGAGGGTAGCACTGTACATCTAAGGTACCATTACCTGTCTTAGAATTGCTGACACTTCAGAAGGACAAGACCTGGACGGCTTACGGATTAATGTGCTAACTGATAAATCACAGGATGGGGTACTGCTGGGACTCAGCTATAGACCACCAAATCAGACAAAAGACCAGGATGAGCAGCTCCTTATGCATCTAGCTTTAATGGGTAAAAAGTGAAATTGCATTACCCTGGGCATTTTAATCTGGGGATGTATGCTGGAGGTGTCATGCTGCCACTGGTGGAATTTCTAAAACGTAGAGATGATAACATCCTAACAGAAAAATTGCAATGAACTCAGGGTAATTCTATAATAAACTTCCTTTTGATGGACAAGGATGAATTGATCATTGACCTAAAATATGATGATTACCCAGGTGCAAGTGATCATAACCTGATTTCATTTGTTATGTGCAAACAGTTTATCAGCCTGACCAGTAACATAAATATTTGGTACTTTAAACAGGCCAGTTTCCTCATGCTGAAAAGAAGTCATGAACAAAACTGAGTGAATGGAAATATGTAGACATAAAAAGTCGATGCTAATTGGGAATTGTTCAAAATGCTTTATTAGATTCCACCTCTCCTGCCCCCAAACTCACAATCATGTAAGAAGGGATCTTTATTTTAAAAAGCCATCCTGGTTAAGAGGGGAAGTGAAAGTAGCAATTAAAAACAATATATAAGAAATGGAAACATGGGGACATTGATAGGAAGTGCAGACAACTGATAAGGGAAGCTAAATACATTAATAAAAAAATCTATAGCTAGTAGGCATAAGGACAATAAGAAAGAATTATTTAAATATGCCAGGAACAAATTAATTCCTAACAATGGTATGGGTCTGATTCTAGATAAGGATGGTAAAATTGCCAATTGTGATTTAGAAATGACCGAAGTATTCACTACATACTTCTGTTCTCTATTTAGAAAGAAGCTGGATGATGTAATTCATATCTTAGAGAGATAAGGAAATATTTTCTATTCCAGCAGTAACATGGGAAGATGTTAAACAGCAACTACAGAAGTTAAGCAGGGATATATCAAGTCAGAAGACGGAGGTGGTATTACCTCTGTCTACAGCATCAGTGTGACATTTCCTTCTGGAGTTGTCTGGACTGGTGATCTGTTAGGTCACTCCAATCCTTGACTCTGGGAGCCAGCCTTACGCCGCTCTGCTGTGAGAACCCCCACACCTGGGCTGTTCACACACAGCCTCTGGCATGTAAGCTGCTCCCAGCTACTTGCAAGCGAATGACACTAGCCAATATCTCTGGTCCCAGATACAACCCTAGGAACCTCTGTCTTGCAGTGTCCAGTTATGCTCGCTGGATGCTGCAAGCTTATATGAGTTTGTCAATTTAACAAAGAAATTGATATGGACCAGACTGGTTATCCCCAGGGGAGTCTCTGACACGCTTCAAACCAAATGCACTGCTTCAAGTAGAATAGATTTATTAACTAGATTTTAAGAGATTATAAGTCAAAGCATAACAAGTCAGATTTGGTCTAATGAAATAAAAGCAAAACACATTCTAAGCTGATCTTAACACTTTCAATGCCCTTACAAACTTAGATGCTTCTCACCACAGGCTGGCTGGTTGCTCTTCAGCCAGGCTCTCCGCTTTGATCAGTGCTTCAGTCGCTTGGTGGTGGTGTCTGTAGATGTAGCTGGAAGAGAGAGGAAGAGCATGGTAAATGTCTCTCCTTTTTATCATGTCCTTTCTTCCCTCTTGGCTTTGCCCCCCCTCCCCGTCCCACTTTCAGAGTCAGGTGAGCATTACCTCATCGCAGTTCCAAATTGACCAAAGGAAGGGGGTGACTCCCTTGAGAGTCCAACAGATTCTTTTGTTGCTGTCTAGGCCAGTGTCCTTTGTTCCTGTGAGGCTGGGCTGGGTTTGTCCCATACATGCCCTGATGAGGTGTGAACTGCCTCTCAGCTCTTGGAGAGTTTTTGCCTGGGCTTATTTTAAGCCATGAGGATACATTTTCAGCCTCATAAATGTATACATGAAATTATAACCTATAACCTTACTGTAACAACAATGCTTATGCATCATGAGTCTTCCGAAGACACCCAACATGACAAACTTTGCAATGGATACCACACAATCATTTTACAAGGATGAACATGAGGGTGATGCGTGTTGCCCAGAGGTACACAGCATCACAATCACTAAGCCCGTTACTGGAATGCTGAGTCAAATTTTGATGTCCACACATCAGAAGCGATGTTGAAACATTGGAAAGGGTTCATAAAAGAGCTACAAGAATGACTTGAGGTCTGGAAAACATGACTGACTTACGAAGGATGATTTGAGGTTTGGAAAACATGAAAAAGTGAGAGACTTAAAAACTCAGTCCATTTAGTTTATCCAAGAGTAGGTTAAGAGGAGACTAGATCATGTTCTACAAGTACCTACATGGGGAAGAGATTTTTAATCTAGATAGCAGAAAAAGACACAATGAAATCCAATGGTTGGAAACTGAAGCTAGACAAATTCAGACTACAAATAAGGTGCAATTTTTTAACAATGAGGGTAGTTAACCATTGGAACGACTAACCTAGAGACATGCTAAATTCTCTATCACTTGGAGTCTTTAAATGAAGACTGGATATCTTCTGAAAGATCTGCTGTAGCTCACATAGAAGTTACTGGAAATTAGTGAGTGATGTTCTGGGACCTATTATGACATTGCACTCCATATGCTTTATGAAAATATGCTTGGAATGTGAATATAATGTAACTGGAATATGCTTTATGCATACAAATCTTATAATCTACTGCGTTTGTTCATCCTATTTGTATGTATGTATCATTCTTGTATCTAAAACTAGAAATATGAAGTTAACTCTGAGGTCCTATTGTAATTATGCAAAGTGTGGGCCATTAATGGTGGTTTAGAATCTTCATGGCACCCTTTAACTAGGATAATTGGCTGTATATGGTTTATTTACCTGCAAGCCTTCTTGTGGACATGGGGGCCAGCCTGTGGGTAATGAAAAATGAGGTCTTACAGTGACATGTGACCATGTCACCTGAACTGGAAACTATCTTTAGCCTGGTGCTTTTCCATTTAGAAGGAAGGGGGGAACCCAGAGGGAGACAAAGGATTCCCGCCTTGTGCCAAAGCTATAAAAGGGGCTGGAACAGAACAAAGGGGTGGCAGTCATGAGAAATCCCCCTTGTTACCACCTGAGCTGGAACTAACAAGGACTGTACCAGGGGAAAGGATTGGGCCCAGACTAAGAAGGAGTCTAGTCTGTGAAAGAAGCTTATTGGAACATCTCTGAGGGTGAGATTTACCTGTATTTAGTTTCTTAATGTATTAGGCTTAGACTTGCGTGTTTTTGCTTTATTTTACTTGGTGACTTACTTTGTTCTGTCTGTTATTACTTGAAACCACTTAAATCTTATATTTTATACTTAATAAAATCACTTTTGTTTATTATTAAACCCAGAGTAAGTGATTAATACTTGGGGGAGCAAACAGCTGTGCATATCTCTCTATCAGTGTTATAGCGGGTGAACAATTTTTGAGTTTATCCTGTATAAGCTTTATACAGAGTAAAATGGATTTATTTGGGGGTTTGGATCCCATTGGGAGCTGGGTATCTGGGTGCTGGAGACAGGAGTACCTGCTGAGTGGTTTTCAGTTAAAGCCTGCAGCTTTGGGGACTCGGTTCAGGCCCTGGGTCTGTGTTCAGGCTACCACGGAATAGCGTGTTTGGCTCAATAAGGAAGGGTTCTGGAGTCCCAAGCTGGCAGGGAAAACAGGCTCAGAGGTCGTTTCAGCACATCAGGCGACAGTCTCAAGGGGGTCTCTGTGATCGAATCCATCACACCTATTTCATGCAGCAGGTCAGACTAGATGATTCTGGGCTGCAAATCTTTTAATCTATGGACCTGCTCATGGAAAGGAAATGTTAAACTCGTACACATGAGATAGTACATTTTACATGGGCTGAAATGCATTGTATTATTAGAGAGAGACACCTGGTGAACAAACCCTCTAAGCAGAGCCCTGGCACAGGGACAATTCAGAGAAACAGGCCAGGAACTGATCATGCCTTTCACAGCCAGGTCTGCACATGCTCATGCAATTGCTGCATCAGTGGGTGTGGTGACAGGAATTAAATTACAGAGCAGGAAATACAATTGATGTATATAGGATGAGACACCGCTTATTAACAGAGATGGAGGGCAGGGCCCCTGAAGCCTCACCACTACAACCCTGACCCAAAAGGGAAGAGATTTATCCCCCAAGTTGGGCCCCCGCAAGGCTGCTCCATTGATCTGCAGAAATGGAAGAATGGGACAGGATCCGAAGAAGTCATCATCCAGGTCAGCAGATGGAGAGTTAATCTGTGGGCGCTTCCCACCTCTGTCAGTAGCCAGTCTCCTCACGTCTGAGCACCCTCAGGATTAAGTTGGGCTGGCATGGAATCCCCCCCCAAAGGAGCAAATGGCAAACGTCTTGCTTGCTTCTGCATTCAAGAAGGAAACGATTGGCCCTGTGGTAAGATGATGTCCCTGGCGTTTCTAAAGCAGCGCGTAAAATCATATGACAGTTGTACAAATACTCTTTTAATGACCTAACTGCTTTTATCACGGCTTCAGCAATTACATTCATTACATTAAAAAGGTCTGCTGCATTGTACGTACTTGACTGAAATATTTATAACTGCACCCACTGATGGTGTAAAAGGCAAGGCTATGTTTCACAGAGGTGTCGAAGGGAACAAAAATACACTGCTTGGAAACTGGGACTTTTCCAGCTGACAATAGCGAGCTCATTGCTGTCATGCCCATCGCTAGAGCAGATGAAGGCACTGTAATAGGTCTGTATTCTCAATGACAGTCGTCACCCCCTGGCTACATTGTGGCTGGCCCTGCCCTACCCTCAACCCTCATTGCACAACTGCAGAATCTAGGCTTTAATTTAAAAGCCAAACGACATTTCCAAACCTCATGGTTGTGGCCTAATGTGAACCGATGCAGTGATGTCCCCCCGAGTCTGCAAACAAAATAACTGAGAGACCTGCCCTGCTGGTTGTAATTCTAAAGCCTAATGAAGATGTTTTAAAAGGCAACTTTATTTCACCGCTGATCATGTTAGCAGCGTGAGATGTCGAAGGGGATGGGAGTGAAAGCCACAGGAGGGAACTGAGAGTTGCTACAGGAATGGAAATATAGAGGGGAGAAAAGGAGGAAAATCACAAAGACAGGGAGGAAGAAACAGAGAAAGCAGGATAATAAAGGAAGAAAAGGAAAGGGCAGTGATGGGCCTCAAGGGGAGAGGGCTTTCCCACGGACTGACAGTGGGTGAGACAACGGCAAATAACAGCGTTGGGCCTAAATGGATTTGTAGAAGCTGAGCACCTGCAGCTCCTGAGGACTTTGGCTGGAGCTGTGGTCCTCAGCATCACAAAATCAGACCCTTCCAAGTTAAATTATTACACAAATTTGTGCAAATCTCCCACTGGAGATCTGCTCTGGGCTGAGAGGACTATGTACAGTTCAACCCACAGTTCACAGTTGAGCAGAATTTAGCCCCTTCCACAGAATGAGTTTGACACCCTGTCCGATACAATCTGTATATTCCCAGCATAAAGCCCTCCTGAGAAGGCTGATGCACATGGCTAATGCAACATCCTCCCTAGGGAAGCTGTAGCTTATGCTGGCAGGCTGCAAGGACTAACACTGTTTTATGAATGGCAATATAATGGTTGATTTTAAGTATAATTTGGCAGGGTGGGAAGGTGAATGGAATTTTGGACTTCAATCAGTTCTGGGCACTAAGGAAGTAGGTGGCGTCATAAATTGTTCCACATAAAGCTTCAAGTCTCAGGGGCAAGTAATTATTTTGACAGGTGAATAAAACCTCATTAGTCTGGAATTATCATCAGCAACGTGGTGAAGGGCAGGCGAGTTATTTCTGGGGTAAATTTTCATGACAATTTTTCCAAGACTGTGCTAAAATTGCATTGGATTGCATATGTCTCAATCTGCCCCCCGTCCCCCGCCTATTTTCCCAGGAAAAACCGCCTGTGCTTTGTGCTGTAATAACAATTAGGCTGTGGTGATCCAGGAGCTCTGATCAGTCCTATCAGACTTAGCACATTTAACACACAAGCTACCCAAGTGGAGAACGAGGCCCCTGGTTGAACCTATATCATGTGTTTCCTCTTCCTAGTTCCCTTTGGCAGTTATTTAGACTTATGCACATTTTTATACTTAAGAAAAGTACTTGGTGCATATCTAATAGCACCTTTCATCCCTGGATCTCAAACTGCTTCACATTGTCTCCATTTAAACAGGCTCAGAAAGGTGAAGCATCCTCTCTTATTATTACTCACCATTTGTATGACTGTAGTGCCTGGGAGCCCCAATTGTGGACTATGGCCCCATGGTGCCAGGTGCTGCACAAACCCAGAACAAATCTGTCAGTGATACGGTTGAAACTAGAGTTGGGTGAATTCTGCAAAAGCATTCTGTGAATTTCTGATTTTTTTTAACGAATTTGGTTTGAGGCAGGCACATGCCTCCTTTTATGGTCACTTCTGAGCAATCCAGTTTTATTGCCATGAAGGTTTGCAGAAAGTGAACCTTGGAGTCCTGTGAATGAGTAGCCAGAGGAAATCAAATTGGAAATGCATATTGTGCCAGCATTGCTTGCTCTCCCATCCAGTCAGAGCATATAAACAAATGCCATGTGCTCTGTGTGACCCATCACAAGTAAACAACACAGCTTGTCTGGTGGATACTTGCAGATAATCAATCTGCAGGGCCACCCCAAAATTCACAGAATAATGTTGACCAACAAGTAAATCTCAGGAAACCCCAGTCTGCTCCTGGATATTCTGAGCGCAGAAAGAGAAGCTAAATTCATTGAAAAAAATGATTTGTTAGAAATTACTCACTCAGCTGCACCAGAAACTGTCATAGCAACAACTATATTCAAACATGATTGTTGCTGGTAGGTTTCTCCCTAGTCAGTTTATGTTTGGCCCCAACATTGAACTTTCTCTTTTCCTTGTATATTAAGAGAACAGGGCTGAGATTTTCAGTTCACCTAGAGGATTTAGACTAACAATTCCCATTTAAATGATTGGGTTTTGGTATCTAATGCTCCTAGCCGGCTTTGAAAATCTCAGCACACTTCTTTGTCTCTCCTGCAGGGGCAAATTTCCTCCCATTGTCACTGATGCAGTCCTTGGGCTTTGATTTCTTCCACACGAGGATCAAGAAGTGCTTCACAGGCATTCACAAATTAAATCAGACAGCATCCTTGTCAGACAGGGATAGACAATCCCCACTTACCCCGAGGAGCTGGGCACAGTGAGTCACACACTTGTTGCCTTCCAGCTGGGTGAGCGTAGTTCTCTGTCTCTGAAACTGAATGCAAACACTGCACAGGCTCTGGTGTAGTCCCTCCACCCCCACCAGGGCTCAGGTCTCTGTGAACACATCAAGCTTGTGCCCCCACATCTCCACTGGCTCCCAGTCAGCTTCCGCTACCAGTTTAAGGCCTTAGTGTTAATCTTCAAAGCAATTTCATGGATCTACATGAAAGATGGCGAGTCAATCTATGGACCACTGACAGTCTGCTTCTCTGGGACAATGCAGGTCACAAAGCTGAGGATGAAACATGATTGTAGCTTGGAAATAAGTTATTGACTATTGCTTGGAAAAGAGCAATGCGAAAAGGGAGAATGCAATGGGTCTGGCGCAGTGCGATCATGGATGAATTGTCTCCACTGCTGAGAAAGGTAAGATGGAAGAGAACACAACATCCTATCAGCCATTCCATAGCTATTCTGAGCAATCACATATTAGTGTTGCTACACCCACAGTCTGGAATATTCCTCCCATTCCCTGCAACTTGGGGTCCAGATCCCCTTCTTACTCCTGATTCCTTTCTCTTCCTCCCCTTTTGTCTTTCTACCCACAATGCCCATGAACTCCTGTGTTCCTCTCTACCTCTGCTCCCTCCTTATAGGAGTACTCAGTGGCTGTGCATAGGTAGTCACATCAGTTCTCACCAGCTCTCACTCTCTGCTGGTATTTCCCCCACCTTCAGCCTAACTTCTGGAGGTTTCCCAGCTCCCCAGCCGGGATTCCTGGCTAGAGGCAGGAGTCATAAAAGGCAATCAGAAGCGGTTCTCTAAATACATTAGCAGCAAGAGAAAGCCTAAGGAAAGCATAGGTCCTCTACCAAGGGGGAAAGGAGAGCTGGTGTCTGATGAACTCAAGAAAGTGTGAGATGTTTAATGCCTATTTTGCTACCGTCTTCGCTAAAAAGGTTAACAATGATGACCAGATACTCACCACAATATTAACAACAAGAGGGAAGGAACAGGTTAAAGAATTTAGATAAGTTAGATGTATTCAAGTTGGCAGGGCCTGATGAAATTCATCCTAGAGTATTTAAGGACCTAGCTAAAGCAATTTCAGACCGATTAGTGATTATCTTTCAGAACTCGTGGAGGACAGGAGAGGTTCCAGAAGACTGGAGAAGGGCAAATATAGTGCCTGTCTTTAAAAAGGGGAACAAGGAGGACCCAGGGAAGTATAGACCAATCAGCTTAACTTTGATACCTGGAGAGATACTGGAACAAATGATTAAACAATCAATTTGTGAGCATCTATAGGATAATAGTGTTATAAGCGAATAGCCAGCATGGAGTTGTCAAAAACAAATCATGCCAAACCAACCTAATTTCCTTCTTTGACAGGGTTACTGGCCTAATGGATGGGGGAGGGGGAGAAGAAGCAGTAGATGGGATATATCTTGATTTTAATAAGGCTTTTGACATACTTCCACATGACATTCTCATTACCAAATTAGAGAAGTGTGGTCTAGATTAAATTACTATAAGGTGGGTGCAAACTGGTTGAAAGGTTGTACTCAAAGAGTATCCATCAATGGTTCACTGTCAAACTAGGAAGGGTGTAGCGACTGGGGTCCCACAGGGGTCAGTCTACTAGTCAATATTTTCATTAATGACTTGGATAAGGCAGTGGAAAGTACGCTTATAAAATGTATGGATGATACCATGCTGGGAGAGGCAGCAAGCATTTTGGAGGATGGGATTAGAATTCAAAATGCCCTTGACAAACTGGAGAAGTGGTCTGAAATCAACAAGATGAAATTTTAAAAAGGGCAAGTGCTTCATTTAGGAAGGAAAAATCAAATGCATAACTATAAAATGGGGAATAACTGGCTAGTTGGTAGTACTGCTGAAAAGGGTCTGGGGGTTATAGCAGATCACAAATTTAATATAAGTCAACATAGTGATGTAGATGTGAAAAAAGCTAATATGATCCTGGGGTGCATTAACATGAGCATTATATGTCAGAGACAGGAGGAAATTGTCCCACTCTACTCGGCACTGGTGAGACCTCAGCTGGAGAACTGTGTCCACAATTTAGGAAAGATGTGGACGAATTGGAGAGAGTCCAGATGAGAGCAACAAAAATGATAAAAGGCTTAGAAAACCTGACCTATGAGGAAAGGCTGAAAGAATTGAGCATGTTTAGTCTACAGACGAGATGACAACATCTTCAAATATGTAAAAGGCATTATAAAGACGGAGACCAATTGTTCTATATGACCATCGACAGTAGGACAAGATGTAACTGGGTTAGTTTGCAGCAAGGGAGATTTATGCTGGTTATTAGGAAAAACTTTCCAACTATATGGATAGTAAAGCACTGGATAGGTTACCGAGGCAGGTTGTGTAATCCCCGCCATCAGAGGTTTTTAAGAACAGGTTAGACAACATCTGTTAGGGATGGTCTAGATGTAGCTGCCTCAGTGTAGGCAGCTGGACCAGATGTCCTTTGATGTCCCTTCCAGCCCGACATTTCTATGGTTCTATGAAACTGCCCCATTATACAAACACATTTCACAAGCCTTTCTTGAGCCCTGTGCAACCACAGTGTATATTTAAGGCGTAAGAAAGAGAAGGCAGCATGTTTTGGGAGTGATTAGCTATAGAATGCCTCAGGCCTGGTGCATGTTCTCTTTTGTCCTTCCCATTTTATTTAGGGGTCAGCTGTATGCCAAGGAGAGATCCACTTTTGGTGTGAGTCATTCAAAAGAAATAGTTTCCCTGAATTGTCAGGATGTCACTTGAGCTATTGCTATAGACAGCACTAAATTCATCCACTGGCATTTCAATGGGAACTCGTATGTCTGAGAAACACACAGAAGACTCATTAGATGACTAATGAGCAATTAAGAAACTGTATTGATAGGGGAAAAAACCCTTTTAAAATAAAGTTTCTTGCTTTTTAATGCAAACAAGTAAATAAATAAATGCCCCCTCCCCCCAGAGCTGGATCCAATTGTGCGCCCACTGAAATCACTTGCAATCTTCCCTCCCCCCATTGATTCCAATAGGAGGATTGGACCCTCTGTCATCATCTTACTTGCCACCCCTGGTGATCAAGGCTCAGGCAACAGTAGCGCATCAATAAAATAAAACTGCTGGTGAACAATATAGTGGAGCAGCCTGGGGAGATGGGGGAGTCTGGGGCCCTCTCTCTTTGGCAGAGACTGCCACCAGGGGAGCTGTCTGGGGACCTGCTTTTCCTACTGGCCTTGGAGATGACCCCAGCGAATGGAACATGCTGGTCTTCCCCCGCTCAGAGAGAGCACTGCCACAGATGAACAGGGCTCATCAGAGTCTATGCTCATCCATGTAAAAAATTCCGCAGACCGGTGCCCATTTATCTCTGAACATTTCTCTCATCTGCCCGTTTGTGAGCTGTTCCAGAAACAGATGGGCTTCTATTAATATGGCCTCAACAGACAGCGTGGGAGCAGTTTGTTGCCTATTGATGTAAATTGCTCTTTATTTTCTCGGGCAAAACAAGTCAAAACAAAGAAAGGTCAGGTCTGAGAATGTCCGCTCCCCTCTCTGGCATTGTCCTAGGATGTAGGGAGGAAGAGGGAAAAAAATTGAAATAGACTAAGGAGAAGGGAAAATATTGCATGAGACTTCTAAAGAGATGTGTGAGAATGTGATGGTGACAAAGCTTAGTTAGAAAAAAGCTAGGAGAGAGACAATGGGGGAGCGTTTTAAAGGCAGGCAAATCAATGGGTGTCACTGCCTGGAGGGGAGGGAGAAGGCAGCGCATAGAACCACAATGAAAATGCTACTTGTACCCAGCAGCAAAAACCAGCAGAGGAGCATACACTGTCTCAACCCGCCCGCCCCGCCTATTTTCCCAGGAAAAACCACCTGTGCTTTGTGCAGTAATAACAATTAGGCTGTGGTGAGCCAGGAGCTCTGATCAGTGCTGTCAGACTTAGCACGTTTAAGCTATAGGGGAACGATTGAGCATGGTTCTCGGAAGAGTCAAAAGTCACTAGACAGTCTGATGAGGAAGGACGTTGGTTGGCTAAAGCCCTGGGACCCAGGCAAGCTAGTTGTATCACCTACCTCTGCCACAGATGCCCTGAGACTTCAGGCTCATTTTGCTGCTTCGTCTGTAAAATGGGATACTAATTGTGATGGGTTCGGTCACAGAGACCCCCTTGGGACTGTTGCCTGATGTGCTGAGATTACCTTTGAGCACGTTTTCCCTGCCAGCTTAGGACTCCAGAACCCTGTCTTGTTGAGCCAGACACGTTAGCCTGCTACAAACACAGACCCAGGTCTGGTCCACGCCCCTAAAGCTGCAGATTTAACTGAAAACAGCTTAAGAAGTGCTCCTGTCTCCAGTACCCAGACACCCAGCTCCCAATGGTATCCAAACCTCAAATAAATCTGGTTTACTCTGTATAAAGCTTATGCAGGGTAAATTCATAAATTGTTCACCTGCTATAACCCCGGGTGCAGTTATAAATATTTCAGTCAAGTACGTACAATGCAGCAGACCTTTTTAATGTAATGAATGTAATTGCTGAAGCCGTGATAAAAGCAGTTAGGTCATTAAAAGAGTATTTGTACAAGTGTCATATGATTTTACGCGCTGCTTTAGAAATGCCAGGGACATCATCTTACCACAGGGCCAATCGTTTCCTTCTTGAATGCAGAAGCAAGCAAGACGTTTGCCATTTGCTCCTTTGGGTGGGATTCCATGCCAGCCCAACTTATTCCTGAGGGTGCTCAGACGTGAGGAGACTGGCTACTGACAGAGGTGGGAAGCGCCCACAGATTAACTCTCCATCTGCTGACCTGGATGATGACTTCTTCGGATCCTGTCCCATTCTTCCATTTCTGCAGATCAATGGAGCAGCCTTGCGGGGGCCCAACTTGGGGGATAAATCTCTTCCCTTTTGGGTCAGGGTTGTAGTGGTGAGGCTTCAGGGGCCCTGCCCTCCATCTCTGTTAATAAGCGGTGTCTCATCCTATATACATCAATTGTATTTCCTGCTCTGTAATTTAATTCCTGTCACCACACCCACTGATGCAGCAATTGCATGAGCATGTGCAGACCTGGCTGTGAAAGGCATGATCAGTTCCTGGCCTGTTTCACTGAATTGTCCCTGTGCCAGGGCTCTGCTTAGAGGGTTTGTTCACCAGGTGTCTCTCTCTAATAATACAATGCATCTCAGTCCATGTAAAATGTATTATCTCATGTGTACGAGTTTAACATTTCCTTTCCATGAGCAGGTCCATAGATTAAAAGATTTGCAGCCCAAAATCATCTAGTCTGACCTGCTGCATGACATAGGTGTGATGGATTCGGTCACAGAGACCCCCTTGAGACTGTCGCCTGATGTGCTGAAACGACCTCTGAGCCTGTTTTCCCTGCCAGCTTGGGACTCCAGAACTCTTCCTTATTGAGCCAAACATACTACTCTGTGGTAGCCTGAACACAGACCTAGGGCCTGAACTGCGTCCCCAAAGCTGCAGGCTTTAACTGAAAACCACTCAGCAGGTACTCGTCTCCAGCACCCAGATACCCAGCTCCCAATGGGATCCAAACCCCAAATAAATCCATTTTACTCTGTATAAAGCTTATACAGGGTAAACTCATAAATTGTTCACCCGCTATAACACTGAGAGAGAGAGAGATGCACAGCTGTTTGCTCCCCCAGGTATTAATCACTTACTCTGGGTTTAATAATAAACAAAAGTGATTTTATTAAGTATAAAACATAAGATTTAAGTGGTTTCAAGTAATAATAGACAGAACAAAGTAAGTCACCAAGTAAAATAAAGCAAAAACACGCAAGTCTAAGCCTAAAACATTAAGAAACTGAATACAGGTAAATCTCACCCTCAGAGATATTCCAATAAGCTTCTTTCACAGACTAGACTCCTTCTTAGTCTGGGCCCAATCCTTTCCCCTGGTACAGTCTTTGTTCCAGCTCAGGTGGTAACAAAGGGGATTCTCATGACTGCTGCCCCTTTGTTCTGTTCCACCCCCTTTTATAGATTTGGCACAAGGCGGGAATCCTTTGTCTCACTCTGGGTTCCCCCCTTCTTTCTAAATGGAAAAGCACCAGGTTAAAGATGGATTCCAGTTCAGGTGACATGATCACATGTCCTGTGAGACTTCATTACCCACTCGCTGGCACACACGTATACAGGAAGTCTTACAAGTAAACAGAGCTATTTACAACCAATTGTCCTGGTTAACGGGAGCCATCAAGATTCCAAAGCATCATAAATGGCCACACTTTGCATAATTACAATAGGACCTCAGAGTCATGCTTCATATTCCTAGTTTCAGATACAAGAATGATACATTCATACAAATAGGATGACCACACTCAGTAGATTATAAGCTTTGTAATAATACCTTACAAGAGACCTTTTGCATAAAGCATATTCCAGTTACATCACATCCACACTTATAAACATATTTTGAGTGCAATGTCACACTAATATTTCCCCGTCCCTCTGGTTGTGGGGCTAAACTCAGGGACGCTGAGACCCTCTGAGGGAAGGTGTTCTTGGGAGTTGAGGAATTGCTGTGGTCACTAGTTTCCCTTCCTGTTAATAGAATGGTGTGTCTGTGCTCACACTGTCACACTGACGCCATACTGACGTGGGTAGGCAATGAATTCTGGGAAGTGGTGGCAGCTATTCCATAGGGCCTTGGCAGGAGACAGTGTGTCCAGAAGACATGCACATGGGGCAACGCTCAGAGCACATAAAGCAATGCAGTCTGGGATGTCTACCTGAACAGCTCTACTACAAAGTTGTAGCGCTGGCTGGGTCACAGGACCGGCTCGTTGCTGGTATGTGGATTACTGTCTAAATTCTAGTTTGTCCAGCTAGGAGGCCAGCTGTTCCAGAATTCCCTTGTTTTATCACAGTATATGAACCCCACTGTTTTGCTGCAAAAAGCAAAAGGACTTTCGCTCCTTCCTCACAATGGAAGTTTTGCAGGTAAGGTCCTGGGGGAGAAAGGAATTGGGCAATGGGCTTTTGGGCCTGGATCCCGCTCCCACTGAAGTCAGAGGCAAAACTCCCACTGACTTCAAAAGGTGCAGGAGCAGGGCCTCTAAGGAACGTTTGGCACAGGACAGTGAGAAGGCAATTTGAAATCTCACCTCTTTGCTGCAGAGAGAGCAAAGCTCGATGGTGGACCGGCTTGGCAGGCTCCTGTGTGTTTTGTCTGTCTCCGCAGGCATCCCGGGGGAGCTGGGTATTTGAGACAGCTGCCATGGAGATTCAGGATTCCCAGGTGCTGAGGAATTAAACAGAAGGTGACTGACTTAGACCTAGGGGTTGATGCAAGAGACTGTAACTCCACCTGAGCATCTCAGAGGAGACTTGGTTAAAATAGCAACAACCAAATAATAATAATACAGTGTCACTGTAAAATGAGAACAAGGATCCCAGCAGGGGTCCTCCCTGTGCCAGCCCCCGAAGCCCTGTGTCCAGCTAACGTGAACCTCTGTAGCACCAAGCCGCCAGCCTGTGGCACAAAGCCAAGTCCCCACCTCTGCACAAGCACAGAGCTGGTTCAGCCAGAGATGAGGCCACATGCAAAGCCATCCGACAGGGCCCTGGCTGCAAGGCCCCCCGGGATTCAGCGAACAATCTTCTCTCCTTGCTCCAAGCTGTCCTCCATGCTAGATGGGGAAGGCCAGTCTAATGGCAGGCAGATGGGCCATAACAGGAAGTATATGATGTGTCCCCGCCAGGGCGGTGATAAATGGGAAACTAGCTAGATTCTCTTTGGGGGCTCAATTGAGTATCAGCTCAGCCACCGTGGAGCAGCTCGTCTTCCAAAGCACGTGGGAGAGGCACATGAGCATTCCACTTCACAGCAGCCCTTCAGCCTGTCCTGGGTAGGTTGGTGCCCTATGGATTCGGGGCAGGGGCGTAGCCAGGTGGAGGGAAGAGGGGGAGCAAAAAAAAAAAAAAAAAAAAAAGGGCAAAAAGGGCACCACCCGCTGCGGTGCTTTTACTGACGGGGCAGCACTCCGGGTCTTCGGTGGCACCTCGGCGGCGGGACCTTCACTCACTCTGCAGGTCTTCGGCGGCTTTTCAGCGATGAAGCTTCCGTGCCACCGAAGACACCTGAAGCGAGTGAAGGTCCAGCCGCCGAAGTGCCGCCGAAGTGGGTGGCGCCTTTTTTTTCCCCCGCTCCCGGGTGAGTAAAATTAAAAAGGTGCCACTTGTGCTCAGTGGGGAAGTGGCCGCTCCCCCGCTCCCCACTACGCTACTGATTTGGGGGACATGCCGCTGCACGGTTGGTGTATTGGCTCCATCAGCCCTGCACCAGGACAAATGAGCTGCACCCACCGTGAGAGCTTGAATGTAACCTTGCACCAGAATCACGCTATTGACGTCAGCGGGGTCAGTCCTGATCTATAAACTGACTTCAATGAGCTCACATTTGGGCCCATATTTGTTGGAAGCCAGTGGATCAGCAGCCAGTTTAATGGCACAACTCATGCTGTGCACCTTGTGGTCTCCCCCCTGCTGTCACATGGGACTGTAGCATTATAGCTAGAGATGAGTGGAGAAAGACAGGTTTGGATTGGGATCCCGAGTAGGATTAGGTTTGGGGTCAGGGTTAGGGTCCAGATTCCAGGGCTCCGAAATCTCATAAGTTTGTCTCCGGAGATTTCATCCCCAAATGGTGGGAATCCTGCAGGATCAGCTGTTCTCGGGAGATTTCCACCAGCCATATATTAGAGAAAGCCTACAGTGCCCAGTGTAATTAGCTAGCAATTATAGGTGTGTTGTGTGACTAGGGGTTGTGCCCCAGGGGATGCAGAGCAGGACTGCCCCAGTGACGGCTCCAAAAGTCATCATGCTACAGAGGCACTATTTCTCCCTGAACTCCCCGGTGCGTGGGGTAGCAGAGTACTTGGCGCATGCTCTTTGGATGGCCAGCTCCATAGACTTGTGCAGACAGGGTAGGGCGATGGTCTCATAGTTTCCTTGCACTTGGGTGAATGTGAGGACTATAGATGTGACTGGCATCCTTGGGGATGCACAAGAAAACTCCTGGTGTCCTTCCGTGTTTGTGCACTGGCCACTTACAACCTGGTGCACATTTTAGCAGGACATTTGCTAAGTGGGGAAAACCAGGGGGCATCTAATGAAGCTTGAGGCCGGGGGAGGGAGAATGCGACCAGCTTCTTCTAACGTGGGTGCCTAAAGTTAGGCAGCTCACTCCATATTTTGGACACCTAAATAAATGACAATGGTCAGAGGTGCTGAGCTTTAGGGAACCATGTGTACAAATTTTGCCCCATGTCACCTGTATTTCGGATACTTAATGTGTGTTCTGTGTCTCAGGGGATTAGTAAGAGGAAAAAAGGGCCTTTCACCTCCAGTCACTGCTTTGACTTCTGGCACAGGGTGGTTGTGAATGAATGTTGTCACTATCTGAGTCTTCATGTGGCTAGGTGGGAGGAAGTGGGTTTAGTTTGACAAGAATATCTTCTCTGAAAAGGAGTGCACAAGACCTCTGACATAGGTCATTCCAGACAACACAGAACCTATCAAAACAAACCTAGAAAGACAGCTGACTTTAAAGACTGGTTTCTCCAGCAGGTGTCTTCTCTAGCAGCGGTTACCAAGTTTCCTTGATTGTGATATTTCCCCTTAGGTTGCGGTAGCATCACAAAACCAGCACACAGTGTGGCCGACTCAGCGTGTCAAGGGAATGCTGAAGTGCGTAACATTTGGGTGTTGGTGGTGCCTTCTGTTGTTACAACCAGTTTTCCGAGCAGTTTATTGCGTGTTTTGACCTTAGTTGCTGTCTCTGTAAGATTGTCATGATAAGTGAGAGTTCTATCCAATGTGATGCCTAGATAGACCGGGTGTGAATCATGCTTTATTCACTGACCATTGAGAACTAAGTTCATGTAAGTGGAAGACACTTGATGACACGGTCTTACTTCCACTTGCTATCGGACACCACCGACGACTATAATCGGTCATAGCCGCCATATCTGCGTTCAGAACACTCTCAAGTGTGTCAAAGGAGTGTGACTGGGTGCCGAGGCATAGGTCATCTGCATAAACAAACTTGTGAGACCCGGTATATGGTAGGTCATTCGAATATAAATTGAATAACTTTGTAGATAATAGTGCTCCTTGCGGGAGGCTGTTCTGGTGCCTCCAAACACTTGTTCTATCACCAATATGCACATGGAAATGGCAATTTCTCAAAAACAGAGCCATTGCACATACTAACCAACTTGGCATAGTTCTAGAGAATTTCACCAAAAGGCCCGTGTGCCAAACCATATCGTATGCCGCAGTCGGGTCAAGGAAAACTGAACTAGTCTTCAAATTATGTTGCAATCCATTTTCGATGGAAGTTGTAAGTGCAAGTACTTGATCACACTCAGCGAAAATCAGCTTGCTGGTGCCAGCATGCCTTCCACAGATGGTGAAATTCTTTGTGAAATCAGACGCTCCAGCACCTTAAATCAGATGCTTAGAAGTGAAATTGGTTTGTAACTTGAAGGCAAGTGTGGGTCTATCCCAGGTTTCAGCTGGCAATGACCTTTGCTTGGAGACAGATTCTATGCGGTCTGGATTCCCGCAGAACTCCGTGGAAAAACTGAATGAGCCATTCCTGAACACGAGGACCCAGATGTTTCATGAATTCCGGTGCAATTCTATCAGATCCGGGAGCTGTACCCATTTTTAAATCATTCAGCACTTCATCCAATTCCAGATTAGTGAATGGCTCCATTTTACTATCGGCTGGATTACTGCTCAGGAAACGCTGCCACTCCCTATGTACCTGTTGTTTGACAACGGCAGCAGGAGCTTTGGCAATCTTCAACAGATGACGGCCAATCTGATTTGGAGTAACTGCACATGGACGTTGAACCACACCTAGCTGACGAATTAAGGAAGCATTTGGGAGGAGAGGATTGAAAACGCCCACCTATGGCCACAGCCTTTGAAGCTTTGCCCTGAGGCAGGGACCCTTTGTCTGGCTGATTACCTGTTACCGGAGTGACTCACATCATCACGAGAGTGCTTGCTCTATGGAATTGTGACCACAGGAAAACCCCTAGCTGGGGTTTGAAGGACTGTTCACCAGCCAGATCTCTGGGAAGCTTAGTCGTGTGTGTGTCAGTTCTTTTATTGTTTTCTCTGTAATGGTTTTACCATAAGACTAAATGTGCTTGCTCAGAAAAGCCGTGTGTGAATCTAAAAGCATGGGCAATCACACCGGTGTGTAACCGCTGAGGAGAAAGCAAAGGGCTGCTGGCCTGTTCAGGCAGTCTGACTCGCTAGGGAATAATACAGTGTGGGCAGGGAACTGTTCAGCCTGGAAAAACCCCTGTCAGGAGGGAGAGAGGGGCGGCGCCAGGAGCCTAGGGTGGATGCTCTTGCTAGACCATGCAGGGGGAATACAGGTGCAGTTGCTCTGAACTGTAACAAATGGAGTTTTTTCTTTCCTGTCCAATTATAGGGAACCTTGTTTATGTTCTCTATGCCCTGGGGATATAATGGTTGTGCAAGTGGCAATAAAGGAAATCAATCAAACCCATCAGCCGGAATGCAGATAACTAAGCACACGTGGGGCTGAGGCCAACTCCCTTAGAGGATGTCTGCACAGCAAAGAAAACTCCACCGTGGGCCCGTGCCAGCTGACTCGGGCTTGGGCTGCGAGGCTTTTTCACTGCTGTGGAGACTTCTGGGCTGGGGCTGGAATCCGGGCTCTGAGACCGCCCACCCGCCCAGGCTAAGCAACCAGACTAGGTTGACAGAAGAATTACCTGGATTACCTACTCTGATGGCAGAGTCCCTCCTGTCGACGCTCTACACTGAAGCGCTACAGCAACGCTGCAGCAGTACATGTGTCTGACAAAGTGGGTATTCACCCACGAAAGCTTATGCTCCAATACATCTGTTAGTCTTTAAGGTGCCACAGAACTCTTTGTTGCTTCTTACAATGTTACAGCAGCGCTACTGCTGCAGTAAGTGTAGGTAAGCCCCAAAACTTTATGAAAATCACAAACGTCTAAGCCAAAATCTCAGCTCTGAATGCCCACAGACTCTGGAACAGTTTGGATCCGGTTCTGGATCTGAATGTACTTATCAGAACCTTCCTGATGACAGGCCCAAAGCAAAACACCCGCCTTTAAAAAGATGGCGCTGCCCAGAGTGACACCAATGGAGCCAGTCAAAACTTGGACTGTCCGTTTTGCAGGAAATGTTGCCATTTCATAATTTGTTCTTGTTCCGATTCAGAATGAAAACAGATTTTCAACAGTTCCCATGAAATAGAATAGCCAACAAAAAACGGTTACGCCCCTTCTCGTAATGGTTGTTCTTCGAGATGTGTTGTTCATGCCCATTCCAATCAGGTGCTTAGTATGTACCTCTACTCCTGACAGGTCATAATATGATGTAATCTAATAGTTGAAATAGTCCATTATTTTTAGGTTTATTTTAACTTTTAAAATCATTAAGGGCAGCTGCTACTTCGTACTGTTTGAAATGTCTTAACTCCCTTTTCAGATCAAACTCTCCTGTTCGTGGTGCACTGGCCTGTTTTACAGGTTTAGCAATGGCTGCTGGTAAGCAGGTTTCCCTCTGGGCCTCTGGAGGAAATCCTCTGATGCTACCCTGTGCAGCGAGAACACCTCCATTCTCTGCTGCATGGGCTGTGCATGCCCCACTTCACCTCCACTTCCTATAGTGACAAGCGAACCCAACTAGTTTAGTGTCATCTCCTCCCCTGCAGAAGAAAAACCATCATCAGCACAGATGAAGCACAGGAAGATGTGCAGCGAATCCACACTTAATTCATTTGAAATCCTGCTTTTCTGTCTCCGAGATGAAAGGCCTCTTGGCTCAGCCTCCCTCGGGCATAACACGGGCGCATTCCCACAATTATTGCACACGAATGGCAGGCGCTGGCTGGTGCCTCTTTAGGAATCAGTCAGGCATGCGTGTGACTGATACTGCATCCACTCACCCCAGGTGCTCTAGGAAGGCAAGATGATCTCGTTATACTAGCACAGCTCTGTTATTGTGGTGGCTGTCATCCCGAGAGGCAGCAAGTGCAGAAAGATGCTGCAGTACAAGCACATTTCGAAGGCAACCATCTCAGCAGAATTCAGACCTGTTCCCACGGCTCATTTAGGAAGCTGCTGAAAACCCACCTGCCTGGGGAGACATTCTAACTACAGTCACCAGGCTGCTTTGCCTGCAGTGCACGTTTGTCTAGTTTCTTTACTCTGCTTTTCACTTGGGAGCCCCTTGGGGCAAGGTTTGTGTAACGTGTTTGGTACTTTGCACAGCACTTTCCAGCTGCTCCTATACCTACAATACCAGAAAAATAATCTATAGAGCACTAATCACCATTGAAACGGACACTAAACTAGCATTTGAAACTCACTTGCATTCGTTCATTAGAGAAACCTAACTTACACTGTGTAGAGAAACTGCAGTTGCTGACAGGACGGTCTCGATGCAATATGCAAGCCTGGGGCTAGATTCTCAGCTAGGGTGAATCAGTGGAGTTACACTAAAGTCACTGATTTACACCCACTGAGCATCTGGCCCACAGTATGTATTGATCAAGCACAGGCTCCATGCATGGTGCCGTATAAGCCAGAAAAAAAAAAAGCCACTCTGCTGTGCAATGTACATTCAGCAAAACCCTCATTGTGTAAAGATCCCAGGGGAACCTTTGTAAAATCTGGGGTTTGGGCAATCGGGGATCCCTCATTACAGAGCCACTCAGCAGAAAGGAATCACCTGGCAACCGCAGTTCTGAGAACAGCTGGGCTCCAGGGAGCCAAAGCTGAGCTCGGCAGGTCTCGGCCCTGTGTACAGAAGTGCGTGCGTGACTACGCTTACTCAGACTGAACTGCCTCTCCCATTCTAACCTTGCCCCTCATCCCCCCTTTTTAATGGCTTGCAACCTGCTCGGATTCATTTCTGGGGCCGACTCTTTCCCCCGGTGGTTTCAGCCCAAAGGTGAATTGATCGGGAAAGTCGGAGCCCAGTCAGTTCAGCCATTTTTTACTTACCTTAAAGAAAAGGGAAGAACATTCCCCCCCACCCTTCACAATCAGAAATGGTGGCAAACCCAAGATCAGCCGACAACGCTGTACTAGCAGTAAAGCTAAGAGCAGCCACGCCCTGGAGTAAGGGGGTTTGCAGACACCAGACGCATGGGCACAAAGGCAGTGAGGCAGCATAAACTAACACGTCAGCAGTAGGGAGACGGCACCCAGCTCTACATCACCTTCGCGCCAGGTCCATCTCCCCACGAGTCAAGTGCCGTGGTCAGATCAGCACGCGGTTGAAGAGCAGCTGGCTGAAACTGAACCCAGGACAGTGTGAGTTGATGCTGGCGGGGAGGAAGGAGCCGGTTGAAGAACTCCCCACTTGCATGGCATTGCCCTGCCCTGAGGGCGTAAAGCTGCCCTCACAGCAAACAGCCACCGCCACACAAAATGCCCTTTCCCACCGACGGCTGTGCCTGACACAATGTGATCTGGCCACGGCCATCCCTATATTCCTGCCCCTCCAGGTTGGTTATGGTAACACTCTGCACCTCAGATTTGGACAGCTAACCTTCAAAAAGCTCCCACTGGTCCGGACAGCAGCTCACTCATTCAGCAGCAGAAGCTCCACAGAGTGCGTCACCATGCGCTGCACTTTCATCGCTGGGTCACTTAGATCTGAGTCTTCGGCCCTCATCTTCACAGCCTGCCCACGAACGGCCCAGGTTACCTGAGGGACCACCCCCACCCCCCGTGCCACTGTGACCTATCACAGTAGCTTTGTTCCACTTTCAGCGGGAAACTCAGGGGACCAAAAGACAGAGCTTCCTTGGCTACTGGTGCACGACTGGGGAGCTGGTGTCTGGAGGGGACACAAAAGCCATCTCCTTCTGAATGGACGTGAAACCGACTGCAGTAACCCAGCCACCCCTCAAACCCAGATATTTAGAAACCAGCTCTCCCCCCCCACCAAATAAACCTCTCTACAGAAGCGGGGAGGAGAGAAGAAGCGCGGAAGAGATGACTAGAGATCATCTCGCTCTGGTGTTCACTTTAATGAACAGGTTAGGTGCTCAGAAACCACATGGATGGGTGCAGAGTGAGAACCTAGACAGGAAGGGCAGCTAACCGAGTAACATTCATCTCAGTTATTCTGCTCTGTAAAGCAGAGATTACAATGCAGAGGTCAGATAGGCGGCTACTGCCCACCAGTCCTTGAGGCTGCTGTGACACAGCACGGGAGGCAGTATGACCTCAGAAAGCCGGGGTTCTATTCCCAGCTTGGCTGCAGGTGACTTTGGACAAGTCATTTCCCAGCTCCCTTGCCTCAGTTTCCCCACCTGTAAAACAAGGACACATGATACTGGCCTTTGTCAAGTGTTTTGAGATCCCTGGATGGAAAGTGCTATATAAGACCTGTCATGTTCTTGCAACCACGAGTTACAGACACTTCGACATATGCAGCAGCCCTGTAAAATCAGAAGTAAAAATACGGGCAGTGTGCCGGAGCTCACACAATCTGCACGATCCTTTCTGTACATAAGGTGATATAAAATTCCAGGGCTGTTGATTAAGCAGCTCAGACCAGTGTTACATTCTCTAAAATCTAAATGGAAAACAAACCTATAGGAAACAGCTCCGGATTAAGGCACAAATGCTGTAAATCCATACCTGAGGAATCAGCTGCTGGAGTCATGTGATTACAGCCGCACCTCAGCTTTCATTTAAAAACAAGTAGGTGTTTATCCCTTGTGTTTGTGTAAGTGGGAGAATGGTCCCGCTATTGTGGGGAACTTTCCTGGCTTCTGCACTACCGCAGTGAAGTGGGCTAGCGAAAGGATCCGAGTCCTCGCTCCCACTTCCTTTACCCAGAGGCCTCCCTGCCCTTGAGGACTCCCCTTCCACTCTCCTGTCTGACAGAGTCCTCTTAAACCCCGACAAGGCTGGGCCCAGGATTCCTGGGGGGCTCGACCCCCAACCCTGCTGTGGTCACCCAGGACAGGGGCTAGGGTGTCCCCACTCCGGGGTACTCTCTCTGCACTGGGCACCTCCCTGACCCACTGATCATTTCATACAATTTAAAGCAAATACAAGTTGTTTAATTAACAATTAATTTTAAAAAAGAATAAGGAAAAATGGGAAAGGTTAAAGGAAACACATCACCCTGCTCTGTGGCAGGGAACATCACAAACAGTGTCTGGAACGTCAGGGCAGGTCACAGGCTGTTCCTTGTAGGTCCCAGGCTCCTTCTCAGGCCCTGGCTGTGCTGCAGAGACGCTGCGGGCTGGACACTTGCTCTGGCCGTGGCCACACACTCTCAGGCTGTAGATAGCAGGACCCTTCTTCCCAGCGTCGTCCCCGCCCGGTCGGGGTTATGATCCCCCTCCGAGTCTGGCCTGCAAGGCCTCTTGGCTGAGGCGTCTCCCTGTGCTGGGCCCACTGCCCAGGGTCCCCCTCACTCTCCCCAGCTGCTCACCGCACCCAGCTCCGGACTGCTCCAGCCCCAGCTCCAGCTCCACTCAGCCTCAGCATGGCTGCTGCTGCTGCTCTGCCTCCAGCTCCCTGGGCTGCTTCTCTGGCCTCTCTGGCTCTGGTTACTACAGCTCTGCCCCCAGGACAGCTCTGCTCTCTCTGGGCTGTGCTCTGGCTTTGGGCTGCAGCTCTGCTCCCCAGCTCAGCTTGGGCCCCTGCTTAGGGTTACCATATTTCAACAATCAAAAAAGAGGACGAGAGGAGCCCCGCCCTAGCCCCTTCCACTCCCTCCCACTTCCTGCCCCCTCAGAACCCCCAACCCTCCCCCCCACGCCTTGTCTCCTGACTGCCCCCTCCTGGGACCCCTGCCCCTAACTGCCCCCCAGGACTCCACCCCCTACCTAAGCCTCCCTGCTCCTTGTCCCCTGACTGCCCCCTCCTGAGACCCACCCCACATCCTAACTGGCCCCCTAGGACCCTACCCGTCCCCTGACTGCCCCAACCCTTATCCACACCCCCATCCCAACAGCCCCCCCCAGAACTCCTGACCCATCTAAACCCCTCTGCTCCCTGTCCCCTGACTGCTCCGATCCCTCTCCCCACCCCTGCCCCCAGAC